>NW_026857703.1:0-54856 GCF_026571515.1 Ruditapes philippinarum
TATAGTAAGCGCCATGATTTTTTACACGAGTGTTAAACAACAGTTAGCGTCATAAATCCACCGTGGCCCAGGGGTTTGCACGCTCGCTTAGGAAGCGAGAGGTCTGGAGTTCAAATCCCAGTTAAGGCAGCTCAATTTTTTTCAAATTGTTTAAGTCAAATAAACATTGGATCGAATATCAGTGTTGCAATAAGTCTTATAGCCAATCTACTACAATTAAAACGCTGGAAAGCATTGGCGGCACTATACAAAAACAAATTGTTTTATACTCTCAAAGCCTTCACCTTTCTGACATTCTGAGACCCAAACAAATTCAGCGCCTTTTGTGCTTTGATTTAAGCTGCTGTTATAATTCAGCTTTAAAGATGAATATCATTACATATGTATACGCCGATGTGGTGTTATTCTGATCTGTTCGAAAAAACATTATTTCACAGTCGTTGTAATATTGATATGTTTTGCATTGACACCGTTATTGTGTGAAATGATGCGTGCAGACATTTTATTTCTATTTATGTATGTTGACTATGTTAATCGGCATGTAAGACAGTATGTATTAATTCCATTTTGTTCATGCAGACACATATAAATATGTATAAGCGTTCTATAAAATCTTTACAACCAACTTACTTCCGTTCCAGCTAACGTGTAGCCGGCTTCTTTACATTGCTGTTTACAGTTGTCGCCAGTATTAGACTGACTGTTTGGCATTTGTCTTGTCAAGATTCGGTCCGGTTTGTCGATATAGCATCCGATGAAGCCAGACGGTAAGTTGACTTAATCATAAATAAGTAACATCATTAACATTTACATGTATATAAATCAAACGATTATTTGTTTTTACAAAACCATTTAAAAATTAGAACCGCCATTTTTCACAGCAGCGCCAGCCATAAGTAGAATATAGTAAAAATTCAAAACAGATTAAAAATAATTAAATATCATAAATTCGTCTATGTATTAAAATCAATAATGTTATTTGCGTATTTTCGTTCAATCATTCAATATAAGTGTTACTCACGACCGGTATCATATATAGATATATACCATGTCCCTCCGCACACTAGTCATGTGTAGTAAAATGTAAACAAGTAGTATTTTGACTTTTATACATAGTATGTATGTATTCTAGACTAAATGTGGATCCATCCGCCCTTTTAGGCAATGAGAGTACAGACACCGGTCACCATTCATGTCCCTTAATGTAACTATCTACCAAAAGGTGACTTATAAACTAAATTCAATACTTCACTGAATGATACTAAATATGTTTGCAAGTCGACTTTTGTGATGTTTACTGTTTTGATGCATGGGATGCCAATCAGATCAATTTATGCATACATGGAGAATAATAAGGCGGTGTTTCCAAAATAAATGATCAGATCTTTCGGGCGAGCTTGACTAAGTAACTGTAAACTCTGACTGGTACCTGATATATTTTTTCCCTACAAATTACTAGTTCACTATATTTATACAATTGACAACATAACGAAATCAGCAAAATGTACGTATATGATAAATAAATGTACTTTTTAGAAAATGTAACAAGACACCCAAAATAAAAAGCTTTTGAGTAACAAAACTGATAGCAGGTATAATGGGCCTATTACTAATACATATTGCCAAAACACAAAGGAAGTAAACGATCGCTTAGTTAAATGCCAATAAGCAATATTTTTGAAACTGTAACATGGCATCATAAATAAAAGGCTTTTGAGAAATATTAGCATTTTTGAGGATAAGGTGAGCTTGAAATAAATATATTATATGCAGTTCTGTGACAAAATGTGTATAAGTGCATGCACGCCAAATACGTACGCACGTTGATTTAAAACAGGAACAGAACATCTATAAATGTACTGTCAAAATTTCAACAAGATGGCTTTTTTGCATGTCTCAATGTTAGTGAATGTGAACATTAAAAATTATCAGGACGGAGAAAATAAAATGACGTTATAAGCACCAACGATTCTAATTTAAACAACCATATAATATTGTTTGCTGACTTTAGAAAGTATTGTGCTTCTTGAGTAAAGATGTAGTTTACTCTCAATCAGATTCAGTATGGTAGAAGTAAGTATTGGTCTATAATTATAAGTTTTTTTTTTTATTTTGCACCTTTGTATATTGTATTCTTTAACTTCTTGTTTAATAGTCTCTCCTGATGGATGAATAAATTAAGAAGGCGTAAAAATGTTCACTCGAGGTTTAATATTATCAAAAAAGAATAGAAATAAAAGAATATTCGTCCCTTTTGTTCTTATCATTACAAGAAATATAATGATAATTTAGAAAATGTTGTAAAGCTGATATTATTTGGCCCTGTGTACATGAATATTGCAAAAACGAGTTAATGATTAATATTTGTTTCTTTTATAATACTAGACTAAGTGTTTAAGTTAATCGAAAGTACACACAAATTATTCAAGATTCGCGAAACCCCGGCGAAATATTTAAAATATAAATGCAGGTAGGGTTGAATAAAATATAAATGCAGGTAGGGTTGAATCTGTATCAATCTATATTGTTTCTAGAATTTGTTAATATTTTTGGTTTTTATTTACACTACTAATATTTGTTTTGAAATTAAGTTTGCACAAGATTTATGTTCAAACCCTTTTATTAGCCAGCCACAGTTTTTTTCGGTGGTTTCTTCAAAAAATAATCGCAATTAAGTGAAATATCCTCTATTGCATTGACTTCATTCACTTTAAATATTTTTCTCTATTTTTTTAAACTGTTAAAATTTACTTGACATTATCATATTTTCAAGTTTAAAAATGTTACTTACCTTTGTCACACGGTTCTGTTATGGTTTTATCTTCTATGATCTTCTCAAGTGACTTGATCAAATCCGTCGCATTGAGCAGCATTTTACTGAGATTATGTTCAACAAGTACGAGTTGTTTTGAATACTGATTTTTCTTACATTCAGCAAAATTTGCTATGATGATAACAACAATAAAACAGCTTAAAAGGAATGATTTCTGTTTTGCCATTTTTAACTGATTATGAGACTGTCAATCTCTTTAATTGGAATGCCTGCTTTTCTAAGTATTGACTATATATATACTGATATGATATGTTTACGGTGTCCCAGTAGGGACATCGTTGAATATTACACCGGCAGCATTATTGCTTTATAAAAAGTAGCAATAACATTTACATGGTGATGGAAAATGTCTTTTATATGCAATTATAGTATACATGTACAAAGTAAGTATAACTTTACGATAGTTATTGAAATATGATAAAAAAAATGATTATACATAGGGCGGATGCAATTTCCCCAAATAAGTCATGCATCGATTGGAGGTGTTACCATTAAAGGATGATATGACCATGTTCCAGATTGCTGTTTGAATTAGTCCATACTAGCAAGGTATTCTAACGCAGACTTCATAGCATAAAATTATATTGTAAATCTAAAATTCTGAAAAAGCCGTAGATAAAAATTTGAAATAACATATATACACAACAGTTCTTTTTTAAGGTCAGGAACTGCTGATAGTAAAGGATGATTAGATTAATTCAGATTTCAAAATTAATGAATTCTTGATTCTTTGATTATTATGATTAATGAAATGGAAAGTTTTCACGTGTTTTTTTTTTCATAAAGTTTATGTAGCATTTATAATATGTATTCTACAGGCATTATTTGCATAGACATACATAGTATGTTAACGCATCTCATTTGAATCTTTATCTAATCTGTTAGTATGGCGGCTGATTTGTGTCATGTAGTAATTGCACTCCGCGGGGCGCCTGGCGAAAACACGAAATAATAAGACTGAGAGGTGACTTTCCATTTTATTTAGTTCCGCCTATTGTTTTCTTGTTCAGGGCACACTCATTATTTTACTTGGGGACCATATGCCGCTTATTATTGAAAGGCACTTACGTGTCACATTGAAGGTTCCATGATAACCGCCATATGAACATATCTGCGGATGTTTCAAAATTCAAAATTGTACCAGTTCATATTTTCAATTTTGCCGTGTTGGGCTTTCTTTAGGGATTCTTATTTTCTCTATTTTATCTTCGCCATGTGCTCTGCGGAGCGGAAGTACGACATGGTACAAATCAGTACCATAGGTTCGAGTAGATTTTATTCATAAAACTAAATGCAATTCACTAGTTTTATTGTAGCAACAAGACGTACAAGGCGACTATCAATAGTCCAGTAAGCAAAGAAATACAATATATCGAAATGTCGAAAAGCTGTATACCACATTCATTCGCATCCCCTATCTCTCCTATAGACATAATTGCTCAAATGAGTGCTTAAATATAGTAAGCTTTAATTATTTTTTTGGCGACTACAGGCAAAAATAGGTGATAATCCGTGAACTAATAATCGTGTCCTGTAATAACAACAAATCCGCCTTAGGAATTAATTGTAATCATTATTCAAAGTATGATAGGGTAATATGCTTAGACATGCTAAGACGTATTATTCCAAAATATAGCTAGTACAAATGTTAATCTGTGTTAGTTTTACATGTTTTTAATAATATGATTGGAAATACGTAATGATAAAGTGTATGCTAATCAAATCTGTTTAATGGTATGAACAAATCTGTTAATGGTATGAACAAGTGCGTGACTTTTGGAACAGGAAGATAGGCTAAAAATTGTTTTCTCATTTTAACCACGATATCAATTGAAAAAGAGTTATATTTAATTTTCTCTTCGATATCTTTTAATAAATCAAGGGCTAATGACATTGTTTTGTATTTATGTATCACACTGTCTAGCTTAAGGTTACAAGACTGACCGTAACTAAATATATATTTAAATATGCGTCGACGGTAAGTAAAGAATTCCTTTTTTTACAAATTACTTTTTTTTCAAAAAACCCAATATAAAGGTGATTTGCTGACTAAAAAAGAAGAAAATATAGTGAATAAAAACTTGCTACAAAGATGTTCCAGATAATGTACATGCCAGTTCACTGAGGGGTTCCCGCGAATGAGGTCAAACGAGGTTTCGCGTAATTCCTAAATGTCATGGTCGTCATCAGCTGTTGTAATTGATGTTTTACAATACAATATGCAATTTAATTGACAATATTATATTTTAATAATTAAAAATGGTTTAGATCGATTTTAAATGATATTTATATCGTATAATGGCAATGAATTGAGTTGGAAAGGGATATTAAATTGAAACAAGGGTTTGCCAACGTGTCTTATTCTGGTTAGGTTTTACTTTTCAAATTGATCTAAAACTTTAATGCAGCATCAGTTGTAAGAATAAATGTTAAAAAGATACTTCCAAAGGTAGTAAATACTAAGAAGCCAGAACTAATGACAGTTGTGCCTCAGTAAACACACGAAGATTAGTAAGACTTTTGTTACAAGTTGTAACAGATTGTATGTGCAAGATAATCCGATGAAATGATAAAGCTTTGTAAATGTCAGACACTGAATTATGCAAACGTTTGGAAATTAAAGCACACTTAACATAATTGCATTTGCATAAGGTATGTAACAGGTTTAAATGAGAAAGGTGGTGCGCTTTCCTCTGCTTAAGATATTATAATATTTTAATTGTTACAATTGCCGATTTCATAGAACAAGACGGAGATAGTGTATAGTGGAACAACTGGCTGATTTAACTACTAAATATTTTACGAGAATAAGTACACGTAGTATATTTCATGAAGTCCACGACATCAATTGTGATAACCAAATCATCAAAATATATAGAATCATTTAAAGGCCATTCTAAGCAAAGACATATATTGGAACAATTTTTTTAAATATCAGTTATTTAACAATAATATTGTATTTTCATGTTCCTTTTTTATGGTAAAACAAATTTTCATTTAAAGTAAATGCCTAAGGCGCGTACGCAAGGGCGTGGTAGAACAGTGGAAAACTATCGGAATTGAAACAGGTCATAACAGAAATGGATGAATACGTAGATGTATACGTAATAACCGGTATGTGATATCTATGAAACAAAGATATGTACGCTACTTAGTGATGTCTGTTAGACAGAGATATGTGAATAATTTGACTGCTTGTTTAAGATATTTTTTCTGTGATAATTGCTGTGATTATAGATACATACGAGTAGGAAACTAAATACAAAATGAACTGCATAAAACTGTATTAAAGCTCATATTGCAGTACTTTGATCTATATTTAAAGTTTAAGCTATGAATTTTTAGCAGTTTACATAACTTATTTAGCATTTTTACATAACTTCTTCATGCTTTGTGATTCTCTTCTGAACATAATGGCTAAAATTACTGTTATGTTGAAAATTATAATACCGCGCGCATGCGCTAAATACATCTAGATCAATCCTCAAGTTGTCAGTAACTGTTGCAAATTTGGCAATATCATAGCATTATCACATTTAACGAACCAAAGTGAGCTATGATAGTTTTTCACCCTTCCTGGTTTTTCTATGTTTAAAATATACTGTTTTAAAATAACAAAACGGACTATTCTTGATCAATTCAAGTGTGATTTAAAAAAAAGCTGAATTACGGATACAGACAAATCACATAAATCATAGAAATCAATGTATATATTCATGTTCAGGACTGGTACAGTTTCGACAAATCTTGTTTCATTGTTTTATGTCATTACGTTACAATTAAATCGTAGATTTAAAGGTCTATATTTGTACCGAATGATAAACTTTATTCCTAACTCTAAGATACTGTTATAAGTCAATAAATACGACCTATCAAATAGTGTGCATGTTCACACAATAAAGTGTCCGGTAATGTCACGTAAATAGATTATCATTCTACAAAGTAAAGTAACCAGAGTTTAAAGGGACATGTAAACTTATAACAATCCTTTACTAGTATACAAATATGAAAAAAGAAACATACACGTTTCCCTTTTTTTTATCTCCCTGCGTAGTGAACTTTATCTCGTCACAATATCCTTTGATGATACAGTTTGTTTCCATTGAGTGGTATTGTTAATTTTACGAAAACAGAAAGTAGCTTAAATACTGTGAACAGTTTCTGACTGAAGGCTTATAGTATAATGTAATACACAAACAAATTTTGGCACTAATGTAAACATCACATAATAAAATAGTAGTTATGAAACATATAAATAACATTCATACATGTCCGTCTATGTGTTATAATGTAAACTTGATTTAAACCATGTTACAGACAATGCATATGTATATGAAATAGAGAAAAAAGAATCCCTAAAGAACGTCCAAAACGACAAAATTGAAAATGTTACAGGCTCGGTTTGATTAAGCATGTTCATGAATGGTACTGGAAAATGCAAGTTACCTTCCACGCGCTCTAGCATCGGCTTAAGCAGAATTCAACATTTAAACACGCAAATGGTGGAATTTTGAAGTTAGAAACATCCGCAGATGTGTTCATACGGCGATTATCATCGAACCATTCTATGAAAAGCGACGTTTTGTCCCCAATTAAAAGAATGTGTCCAAAAACGAGAAAACAATGGGCGGAACTAAAAATAATGTAATTTTGAAAGCGGATCAATGATTATGAAGCCTTGCATATCACAGATTAGACGTCAAAAGACAAATTAAAAGGCAGGCAAATATTCATTTAGGAATATTGAAACCACTCATCAAGAAAAAGGGTCAATAGAAGATACTAAACAATATTAACATGCACACATAACAATAATGTTGTGCTGAGACTAATCCTTTCAAGAGAAGATTTTACGCTATTATTACTTAATGTCTAGTGTTTAAATTATTTTCTGAAAATTGAAATACAGATTGTGTAAACATTATGTCAATAATGATTATAATTAAGTTAAATAATTGAATCCAATTCAAACTACGGTATTGTTATCAAAGTTTGACTTTACACGATAATATACATCGGTATTAGTTATTTATTTTTGATATGCCCGAACTTCTTAAAAATATAAAAAAGTACAAATAAAGTAAATCAACTACTAGTAGTTTTTGCAATAAATATTGATAAAGCAATAAAAACGTGTGATAACAATGAATATAAAATCAATTTACAACAACTATAACTAAGTAACTCATAAAACGCCATGATGACATTCTTAGCATAAATTTACCAGATTATTACATATTGTTGAGTACAAAACCGAATCTTAATGGACGAGTACATAGCTGTCAAAACTATATTGGACGGAAAGTCGAGACTGATACAGGTTTTGCAGCTCTGTACGAATTCAATTGAATCATTATTGTTCTCAACCATTTTCAATGACCTCTTTATTCCACACCATCATTTTTTGATATTTTATTATAAATTTATACCTCAGTTACAAAAAGGATTAAATATGGATTTTTACTCTCAAAAAATGAAAAGGAAACTAGACAGCGACCTTTTGGACTCTGGAAAAAAACGTTAAATTGAATCCAATTATGTTTTCTACTGGAACAGTTGTTGTAAATGCTGACAGTGCAATTGTTAGATTTAATAAGGTGTATCAATAATTATTTCTATGTTGCATTGTCCATTGAGCATTTTGTGTTACCATTTCTTTGAAGTGTTGACATCTGAGAATAAGGGTTTGCTAAGCCAGCATTTTGCTTCCTCCACTACTTTGTCCCAATCAAAAGCTTGACCGTCAACAAGGCCGTGATACATGTCGTTAAACGGATTTGCAGGGTCCATTATATAGGGCATTTCACTGTAAAAAAATGTGAGATACTTATTTAGGTTCCTTTGGTCTAAAACTGTGTCCTCAAACTACTTAATCTGCCTGAACGTAAATAATAAGAGGCTATTGTTTCGTTTGTGTGAAATATGGAATATATTTTCACGCAACATGATAAAATGTCACATATTTTCACAAGCCGGGACGGCGAGTGAAAATATGTTGCATGTTATCATGTTTCGTGAAAATATATACAAAATTTCACAAAAAACGAAAAAATAACCTTTTTATTTAATTCAATTATCAAAGAAAAATGTTTATGAATACCCTTGCTTGCCACACAACTGCAATTGCACAGCGCACAGTAATATATTGATTCTTTGCTTTGACTGTTTTTGCACGCGCCAAACAAGTTCTACATATAGTAATAGTTGGCTAGACTCCGGCTCTATATATGCTAACCTTGCTGCGAATACTATTTAGTAATATACTATATATCACAGCTTATTATCTATAAATGATGCACTTGATAACATTGGGGTTTTAAGTTGCTAAATACTATTAAGCTCATTTGGCAATTTTCCAACTTTACTGATAAAGGAAGACATCTGGTGTCCCCATGTGTATTTTTCAGGCACAGGCACAAACGGACTCCTGAGTAGAATCACCGATGCTCCATAAGATAACTTATTAGCTTCCTCACATGAAAGAACATACATATCCTGGAGGGATTCGAGCCAACAGCGCTAAGGGGCAAGTGGTTTGAATTCAACGACATAGACGCCCCAAAAATACTTTTGTCAGTCAATGTTTTTGTAACTTTACCTTGTATCGACCATGTCCATGCTATATTCCATTTGTCTCTGTAAAACAATTCGAAAGTAATTGTGGTTTTCAAGGGATTTCAGAACAGCATGAAGGACCTTTGTCATTTCAAAGTTGTCCGGGTTCCCGGCATCGTTCCATGCGACTATGACCACAAGTTCTTAAGCGTAAGAACTTGGCCATTTTCGGCTACAGTTTCTTCTGTGGGCGAAGCTTGGCATTTCAGACTCGTAACTCTGCTAGGTTTTAAGAAACAATTTTGAGTTTCAAGATATTGTAAACAAGAAGTATCTTTTGAAAAAGTTACTCAGCCGAAGTAAAACTGGTTAACTCGCAAGTTTAAGTTTTTAATTTTCCATGTCAAGTCAAATAGAAATATTGGCAAAGCTTGCATAACAATGACATAATTTCTTACTTGAAAATTGAAATACTTAAATACACACATCATAAACTGAAGGTTCCTGACTTGTCTTTATTTTGGATTCAGATCTTGTGTAAAAAACTAAGTAAATTCTTATGTAAAATCAACTGCTCACTTGAAAATGTAAAGCGATCTTAATGCACTGTAGAATATTTTGTTGGAGGAAGTTAATAAAACTTAAATATCTGAGCAAGTTAACTAGAAAGATAAAGAACTTTCCTGTATATTTTATTTTAGAATTATCCTTTAAAATTTATTTTATAACGGCAAGAACTAACCTTTACATTTTAGTTTAGAACTATTTTAGAATGACAAGAACAACCCTTTACTTTTTATTTTAGAATGATCAATGAGATAAGAGATTCCACTTTGCAATTTAACAATGACCAATGAAAACTCTCCGTATATCCTTATCCAAATTTTCTCCCGTAAATTTTATAGGAAATCAAACTGATTTTAGTCTGAAATTCGGCCTGAAAAAATATATCTTATTTAAAACGAAAAGAAACTTATTCTCACATGTCAATGTAAAAGTATAAAAAACTGAACAGCGGATTCTATTAAATAAAAGACAAAGTTTATGTTAACCTTCAGCTTTTCGTTTTACCAGTACTTTAATAGTTTTATCAAGGACTTTACTTTTGCTGGTAAGTGGTTTATAATTTCTAGCTGTAGAGGCGCCAGTGACACCGAGTACTCATGGATATTTGCTTCGGTAGCGTATTTCCTTTTTTGAAATATTTCTTTTGGAGTATATCCGTTTTGAAAAAATTTAAGATCACAATTTCAAAAGATGTTAAATAGAGGAAAAAAAACGAATCCCTATAGAACATTAAAAGTTAAAATTAAAAATTTTGCAAGATCGGTTTGATTGAGTCTGTAACCTTACAAATGAAAGTCAGTCTTAAATTATTTTAACTATTAAGAGCACAGCCTCATGGTTATTTATGGAAAAGACTGTATATTGATATATATCTTGTCCAAATAATGGCACATATAGTGAAAAAAATATATTTTCCAAACCATTATTCAGACTTAAATATTAATGATTAAAAGGAACCAACCTAATCCCAATAAATCCGCCGCAGGCAATATGTCCGCATCATGCGTATGCCCAAAACTGCATGTTATCTCAACTTTCACGGAATAGCGTGTACATTTACTTCTTCGATGATGTAATAGGCCTTTCTCAATTGATATGCATACTTTACATTCCATCACCAGAGAGAGGCTAACAGGGCATGAATGTAAACAAATAATGTCTGACCTGATAAGCCCTAGTGTGTTAAACTTACTGGGGAAATCTCATTTTTATTCCACTCTGCTATTCCAATTCTAGATATGATTATACTGTTAATTTTCATAAAATACCTAAGGATGTGAGTTAATAAAGGAATATGATGGATGAAAGAACATTACAAGGTAAAATACCATTGATCTTTTCTTTCCAAGCTACTTAAGATGTATTACTACTTACCTTATTACTCTGATTTCTCATTGTTTTAAATGTTTCATTGAAATATAAACATAACTATATGTTTTGTTCATAAATTTCATTTAAAATATCACACTTATAATGATAACAATTACAACATAATTGCTTCAGAATCTAAATCAATACCGTTTTTATACTAAAAAGCAAAAACGGTTATTTCATTTACTATTTCAGATCAATATTTTGCAATAGTTGCTCGTTTTGAAGCATTTCACACAAAAAGATTTACAATCATGGACATAAATTCATATATGTCGGAAGAGAATAGATGTACCCTGTAGATGGTTCGACTGGAATAATATTGAACAGACCAGTAAGATGAACGCTAAAGAAGAAGAATTCATTACCATATGAAAAGTATACACAAGACTTAATTTTCAATTTTTACACATAAACAAAGTTCAGCCCCTGTAAAAAATATATGTGCAACTAAAATATAAATTGACATATTCTAGAAATGTCATAATTCTTGTTTCCACTTCTAAATAAAAGGTATATATTTTTCAGGAGTTCCACTGGTAACAGTCATGAACACATATTGACAATTAGTATTTGAATCGCCTTTAATTGTAATATCTCTTTATGGCAGTGGCATAACAGATGAAAAAGAAACTATCAAACAGTTCAAGAAAACTAAGGAAGAAAACAAAGTTATATTAAACGTTTGATACAAACAAAATTTTAAATGTTGACAGTTGTATATTTTGTAATGTTACACAGGATTTCGACAAAAATTACTTCATATTCATTACAGTTTGCAATGTCAGGCGGCATTGGCTTAGCTGTAAAATCTAATTTAAAACCATTTGTTCATGTACTCGAGGGTAAAAGTAAACATGTACTCTGGTTCTGCTTGTCAAATAAAATCACTAAAATAGGGGATATTTTGTATGGTGTAGTATATGTGCCACCCGAAAATTCAGAGTATTCAATCGATGATCCTTTTTCTGAAATACAAGACGATATTAATTATTTTTCAAATAGATATACACACGTTTGTATGTTTGGTGATTGGAATAGTAGAACTAAATTATTGCATGACTACACAGATGTAGATTTCGATATTTTTCATGAAAATGGACTGGATGATATTTTTTATGATATTCAGTCAGATATGAACTGTTTTCATGATACAAATGTTTGTATCAGACGAAATAATGTAGATGTACATGTTAACAATTTTGGGTACAAGTTTATTGATTTTTGACAGTATAATAATATGTATATTTTAAATGGTAGAACTAAGGGAGATTTTCTGGGGTCAGTGACCTGTAAAAATGTGAGCACCGTAGATTATTTTGTGTGTTCGTCAAATGTAGTTAGAACTATTGTTGACATGAATGTTCTTGAATACTGTCCATTATTATCAGACGTTCATAATCCTATATCGCTGTCTTTTAGGTTTTTTAATTCTGAGCATCATATACAAAATAAAACCGTATCAAATGAGAATGTTAGATTATGGAACGCCGGAAAGGCAAAAGATTTTGTGAAGAACATCGATACGACTAGAATAAATGATA
Source organism: Ruditapes philippinarum (assembly GCF_026571515.1). Taxonomy (NCBI): domain Eukaryota; kingdom Metazoa; phylum Mollusca; class Bivalvia; order Venerida; family Veneridae; genus Ruditapes; species Ruditapes philippinarum. The sequence continues at coordinate 12,871 of NW_026857703.1, forward strand.
TAATGAAACAATATTGAGAATAATGATTCTTTTTCTCCAGATGACTTAAATGATGCAGTGTCAAAAATAGGTGATATTTTTCATGAAAGTGCCTGTAAATCTTTTGGTACATTTAAAACAAAACATAATAAAGAAAGTAACAATTCTGCTTCTAAACATTGGTTTAATAATAAATGTAAAACTACCAGACGTGATTTTCACAGAGCTAAATATTTGTATAAACTGAGAAAAACAAATGAAAACAAAACAAATTTGAAATTGATTTAAAAGTCATGAGTACAAAAATGCATTACACCAAAGTTATAAAGAATATAAAATACATAACATTGAAAAAATAAGGAAATTGGGTAAATCTAATCCCAAAGAATACTTGAAAATATTGTATGGTAAGAAAGTTTCCAACTGTAGCGCGGACCTTAACGAAGTATACGAATATTTTAAAGATATAAATTTTGATAGTAATGTATATGAAAATGAAAATCCAAATGATATTTATCCGAATGACATATGTGAAGAACTGAATACGGATTTTACTATAGATGAAATAGAAAACGCTATTAAATCACTTAAGAACAATAAAGCTTGCGATGTTGATCGTATAGTAAACGAACATATAAAAGAGTCATTCCATATCTTCAAGACCATATAATTATGTTAAACTTCTTAATATTATTTTTAGCAAAAGTTGTATTCCAAAATGTTGGACAATTGGTGTTATAAATCCTATTTACAAAAATAAAGGGGATGCGACTGATCCATCGAATTATAGACCAATTACACTGCTTAGCTGCTTAGGGAAATTGTATACTGCTGTTTTAAATATCCGACTGCAAAAATTTACATCTAATCATGATATTATAAATGAATATCAGGCTGGTTTTAGAAAAGGTTATTCAACTATTGATAACATGTTTGTATTAAATACTCTTGTCGATTTGCTCAGAAATAGTAAAAAGAAATTGTTTTGTGCTTTCATCGATTTAAAATGTGCCTTCTACAAAGTTTGGAGACCAGGTTTAAGGTCAAAATTATTGTCATATAATATCAATGGAAAATTTATAAACACAATTAAAAACATATATGAAAATGCAAAGTCATGTGTACGTGTTAATGGTAATATGTCTGATTATTTCATATGTAATATTGGAGTACGTCAAGGTGAAAATCTTTCACCGATTATGTTTTCATTGTATTTAAATGATTTATATGAATATTTTAGTAACAATAATGTTTCCGGTGTAACATGTAACAGTCACGATTAAGAGGATAGTGCTTTTAACTATGTAAAACTGTTCTTTTTGTTGTACGCAGATGACACTGTAATTATTGCTGAAACAAAAGATGACTTACAACATGGTTTAAATATTTATAAAAAGTATTGTGATACCTGGAAACTTACGCTCAATACAACAAAAACTAAAATTTTGGTTTTTAAAAGTGGACGACGCATGTCATATAATTTTACTTACGGAAATGAACTTTTAGAAGTTGTAGACGAGTATAAGTATCTTGGTATTCTTTCAGTAGAAGTGGTTCCTTTTTCAAAGCCTAATTATCTATGAAACAGGGGCCCAAAGCTATGTATAGTCTTATAAAAAAATGTAAAATGTTAGAATTGCCAATTGACATGCAAATAGATTTATTTAACAAAATTGTAAAACCTGTCCTACTGTACGGCTGTGAGATATGGGGTTTTCGTAATATTGATTGTATTGAAAGAGTACAGCTTAAATTTTTAAAATATATTCTAGGTTTAAAGCCAAGTACACCAAATTGTATGGTTTACGGTGAAACTGGTGTTAAACCACTATCTATTGAAATTAAATGTAGAATTATATCCTATTGGTCTGACTTAGTCATACCACAACAGAACAAGTTACCGTGTTTGATATATCGTATTTTGTTAAATAATTTTAATAACTCCCAGACTGTATCTAGATTAAGATTTCAGTGGATAAAATTTGTTCAGAATGTTTTGTATGAATGTGGTCTGTATAACATTTGTCATAACCATGAATTTCATAACCATAAATGGTTAACGATGTCAGTCAAACAAAAATTTTCAGACTTATTTTTAAATGAGTGGTATTCTGATATTGAGAATTCTAGTAAATGTATAAATTATAGATTATTCAAACATAATTTTTGTTTTGAAACATATCTTGTAAAAACTCCATCAACATTTTTACAATACATGATAAAATTTAGAACAAGAAATAACAAATTGCCAGTAGAAACCGGAAGTTGGAACAACATCGAACTTAACAGGCGTGTCTGTACACTGTGTGTAAAAATCAATTGGTGATGAATTTCATTATATTTTTGAGTGTTCTTGTTTTGATAACAGCAGGAAACGTTTTTTGAAACATAACTATTTACAGAAACATAATATACATTCTATTGATCTTCTTATGAACACAGATGTTAACATTCAGGATTACAAAAAACTTTGTTTATTTATTAAAGAAATTATATTAAGATTCAAATGAGCCAAAAATTGTTTAAATTTAATGCTGTGGAGAACCCTATTGAAGTATATGTTTTAATACTGACTCTCCCGCGATATTTATGTTAACAATTTATATATCATGTTATTTTGATACTGTCTGATTCTGAAGCCTCATTTATTATGTAATTGTATTATTATCTCATGTTGTCATGTTTGTATGATCTGAGTGAATAAATAAAAAAAAATGAAAAATTAAGATATAAGTATAATATTTTTGTTTTAGAGCAAAATGGCTCCCATGCCACTTTCATATGCTTTAAGTAACAGTACTGTCTGACTCAGTCAAATTGTCTCTCAACAGTTTAGATTTTTTTAGGGATTCTCTATTTGATTATTTTCATAATGTTTAAAATGTTAATTGTTTTACCAAATAAGTTTTTTATTTAAAAAATAAAATTTCTTCCAGTGCTGCCCGTTTCATTTTTCATAATATGCATGCTATGTGATGAAGAAAATCCGGGATTTATTTTCTTTCTATTGATTAAACAATTTACAACTTTTTTTCTATATTAAAATATACAATATGCATGGTACAATATCAAAATTATGGTTGGTTAAAGGTCAAGAAGGACACATTCATGTCCGATGTGGTATTTAGCTGTCCTTCAGACTGCCTTGTTTCAATTTAATATTCTGAATCCATTTAGAAATGTGTCACATAACGTTGATTATGGTTGACTAAGGCACTGACTGATGGCTGAGCAAAGGGTCTCGCGGACTTGTATCGACGACCACAAAAAGTAATATATTGTGTGAAAAGGAATAAATCCCATGGGTTAGATCTGGAGAGTACGATGGGTGTACCAATATAGTAAACTTCTCCGATTTCAAAACTTGTTTCACAAACTGATATGCATGTAATGGGGCAATATAACAAAAACGACGAGCAGCCGGTGTTTTCGTTATTGTTACTTAAGCTTTTTAGTACAACATTTCGATGATACTGACCTGTAACACTGTTGATCTCTGGTACTGGAATTTGTATGGTTATACCATCGTAGGAGAAAATATTTTTCTGCTCATGGTAGTTTCAGTAACTATAGACCCTCTACTAATTTTGTTTTGGCTGGTTCGGAGTAGTGAACTCATGTTTAGTCATCAATAAAAATGTTTGCAAAATTTCTTTGATTGAAATTTGGAAACATTTTAGCATTTGGTAAGCGGATTGTACCATTTTTTAATAATCTCTGAATATATGGAATATGCATCTGGCAGGAATTTTTCTTTCTTTCTTGTTCTTTCAAAATATCGCTACGACAAAGTGATTTGACAACAGCTTAAACAGTACCAAGAATCTTGTACCTGCCATCACATTTAATTATTTCTCTGACTTCTAAGACATTTGTTTTGACTGTACAGATACCTTATCAGACCCATAAATTATTCACAAATCAGTTAAAAAAAATCTGGAAACAAGGCAATCCCTCAGAACATCAAAAATACATGAATATTGCATTTAAGCTCTAGCTAATCTTATTAACTGAGATACCCCGTTGATGGGGTACGTCTACATCTAAATGTGGTTAATTAACTATACAAAATTCAAAGTCATCTCTTTTATTTTTGATTTAAGTTTGAACAGAATTGTTGTTGACAGAAATATGAAGATCCAAAAATGATGAACTTAAATTTCAAGACTTAGTTTTATTTAGTTTTAGTTTATAGGGATAAATATCAGACACACTTTGATTAAAATAAGAATTATTTAAATTAAAATACCATCAAGGTATCTGGAAGTGTTTCTAAATGCTACTTTAACATTTTGCTGTGTATCTTCAGAGTGGCTCACATAAAGTGTCTTTCATAAAAATACAAAAACAAATAGACCAGAGGTGCACAGTTAGTACCCATAGGAATTCCTATGATCTATCTAAATTGGGTATTCACAAACCTGACATAATTGTTTTTAAAAGAAAAGAGAGTGCCATACAATCTTCGTCACAGATCCACATAGTATAATGTTTTAAATACAGTTTGTAAAGAATGAATTACATGCAAGAAATGTACTTTTTTCCTGTGCAAACGTTGTCTGAATAAGGTGACAAGTTTATCGGTAATTAATTTTGCACGACCATGTTGTATAAAGGATAGAAAAATCTAGTTAAATCTATTTAGAAAAACGTGAAAAAGTACCGGATTTTGATAATAATTCGGACAGCAGCAATATTTCTTTCATAGTCAATATCTCTTTGAAAAAATAAAATAAAACAATAATTAATATAATAAACTATATATATTTGTAAGTAATCTGTTATTTTGAATGTCTCTGTATGTAAATCTTACAGAAAATGATACTGTTTTGTTACCTTCTCAAAAATTTCTCGATAATATTTGTTTGTGTTGTTAAATATATTCCCGGCATTTTACCTTGTTGTATTAACTAATGTTGCTTGTTGAATTTCATACTGCAGTATTTAATTTGATTAAAAACTGAGTTTAATGAATGAAATTAAAATAGTAACTATTTTTGTGTCATAGATGACCTGACTTTTACAGAAAATACTATGGGCAGTTCAACGAGTTAAATGTTTATCATATACACACCACTTCTAAACCTACTGTAATCAAAACAACATCAAATAACATAGATTTATTCTTTATTTCAGTTTTATTATTGAAGAATTAAAATTATGATAAATCATGTGCCTCACAATATACATGAATTTGCACATATATATATATATTTCGAATACTCTCGTCAACAGTTCTTTATGGTTTCCTGCAGAAAAAGCCATCATTTTCATTCTCGCAAACCCAGTTCGCAGGACAAAATCCTTCTTTGTCGCAATATTTCTCATCTGCAATGGACAAATGTACTTATCTGGTTTATAAATTAATTCTGACACATCAAGAGTTTAACAGTGTCATTTAGTATTTTTCCTGTACTAGATCCTTTAGAAACAGCATATAGATTACAATTTTGATTTTCAAACCTTTACCTGTATGACAAAATTATTTTACCGAGGTCTAGGAAATTTTGAATATTTTTGTTTGATTCTTATAAAAATCTTAATTTACGCTTTCATGATAACGTTAAAATTGAATAATTTATTTAACAGTCAATAGCTCTTTTAATGTTTTTGTTTGTTTAATATGTGGAAAGACGTTTTCAAATAAGAATTTACATTTTTTTGTCATTTTTGGGGGTTTTTTTTTGTGTGTTTTTTTGACCGGGGTTGAAATCGTGATGACACACGACTCATAAGGTTTATTGTTAAAAACAAAACAAAAAAAAACAAAACAACCATGGATACGACTTTAGTTGAACCTTTATTTTTTTACCGTTAAACAAATTGATCAGAATGTTTCTCACTTGTTTCATCTGTTAGACCCATTACCAAAACATTAAATGATAAATAAAAACAGAATATTAAGTTCAGTTAATATTACATATAGAACATATAACATATTTGAACGTGACTGACGTCGTTGTCACTAACTATAAAAATGAAAAAAAAAAGAACAACAACAACAAACAAACTGGTGTAAAATCGCCAATAAACACTGGTTGGACTTGTTAATATGTGGAACCACTGATAAACTGGATAAACAAAGGCGGCACAACAATTGATAAATATATCCATAAATCCTGTTCTTAGTAAGTTTTCATTTTTAATATAATACTTTAATAGCATATTGCATATACTAACGCGGCATATTTTACTAACTTGACTGACCCGTTATAGGGAAGGTAGCTTCCCAACTTAACAAATTGTGTAAGTGTGCATGTATAAATATCTTATAATGAGAGTCAATATTTTTTAATAAATACTGTTGAGAGACGTGGAAAGGTATTCCATATATTTAATTTCATGACAAACACAAATGTGTGATTTCTATTCTTAATCAACGTATGCTTATCTTGACTCAAATAACAACATGACAATTTGATAATTCAATGTACAGTTAAATTTGGGCTCGTTTCTGGGCGATGGTCTTTGTACTCCCAAGGGAAGTTCAGGAGGACTGCTGTCATCATATATGATTTAATTGACGGTAAGCTTAATGCCGATCATAATCAATATGATGAACTTCAAACCATGGTTTAATCGATGTCCAAAGAAAACATATCATTGCGGTTTCTACAGGATTTCTTATAAGAACACGTCTAGCGCGTTAACAAATGTTCTTGATATTTCTAAACATGAAAATTCGTTGAAATTATATCCCCCGCAGAGTATTGGTTATAAACGAACACAACAACTGGAGACATAAGACTTAGTTTATGATACATTTTTAAAGACCAGTCCTTGATGATTGACAGAGATGTGCTGAAATCCATTCGGTTGTTTTGAATATTTACGAATGACATATATATGCTGAAATTCTGTCAGTTGATGTTAAAAATGAATAAAAAATGTTATTCTTTGTACATGATAAAATTCAGGGCCATAACAGGGGCCATAATTCCGTGTAAAATGCTATTACTGGGACATGAAAATGAGATGCAAATATCCTTTTCATATTGATGGTTCCCAAAATTCTATCCAGCTGTGGCATAGAAAATTTAGCAATATATTGCTCTATATGCATACTGCACAAAAATCAAGTACCTAAACTCTGTGTTGAATGGTATTACCGGAACAAGTTAACAATATTTGCATTGAAAGTGGCGGCATGGCCGAGAGGTTAACGCGTCGTACAAGTAATCTAATGATCGCTAGCCAGATGGGTAAAATCCCCGTCAGTGGCAAGTCCTTATTACCTTGAATTTCAAGTTCACGTGGCATTTATCTTAGAACATAGGAATATGCAAGCATTTTCAAATTTTGATTGAGATAATGCACAGGCTAATGAGACTATCTATGCACTAAGTGTGTAAGCATGTGATTTTGGATCTAATCTCAAATTATTTGATAGCCTCCTCTCACAAAAACAATATTTAAAAAAAAACAAAAAAAAACATATTATAGAATAATACATGTATATGAATTGACTATAATCGTTTTGATCTAAATAATGTCCTACTGTTTTTTTTGTTTTTGTTTTTTTTTCTCTTTTTTTTGTAAGAAAGCAAGTAGCTACCTGGAATGATACATTATCATATTATAGTTTGAATTTAAGTAATTATTGAAGTTAACAATCAATATCTTGTGTTATTCCTTGCATCAGAATGATTGCCAGCTCATAAAAGACAATGAAATTTAAATATTTGTGACTGCTAGACACCGTCTACTATACCCTGTACATAAAACTTCTACACCCCGTTCACTAAAACATGTATTTCTTGCTAGACTCTGTACACAAGGAAAGACCGTTGTTCGCAAAATTGCCAAAAAGCAGCTAGAGTTGATGGATGACCACTCAAATACAAGTAGAAGGAGGTCTATATTGTATATCAAACACGGATTTTGATACGACATATGCCTTTTGGACTCGATTTACAGGTAAATATCAACATAGTTCGCAAAGTCAACAAAACGGTAAAATTTGTCGCCAATTTAACAAAAAAGATTTCAATTTGCAGAAAGAAAGAAAATACTGCTCTAAACCCTGATATAATCACAGTGAAAATAGTAGTCAAAATGAACAAAGTCTGTTAATTGATTTATTGAGAGGCCAATCTTCTATTTTAATACCTATTCTGACCCACCAGTGTGTTTACATTCCTATAAATAAAACCTTAACAATTTATGTTTAAATTGCAGATGAAAGTTTCTGTTGATAAATTATCACAATATTCGACATATGAACACGCCACTCATACTACCGTAAAATCAATTGCCTTCAAACAAAATATAGAACAGTTAGCTAAAGAGACTTGAACTATAGAATACTACTGCTAGACCTGTTAACTGTCGCACAACGTCAAAATAAAAGCGTCATTTCAAGTTATTAACTAGGTCTATTTAAAATATTCGCGGTAAAAATGCCATAAGTGCAATCAGGGCCGTGAAAAAGAAATCCGAAGAGACCTATGAAAAAGACAATTTCAAAATGATAGAACTATGATAAAACAATTTGTAAAAATGGCATTCTTAATTTTTTTCTATAGATTTATAATTTGTTTGTTTGTTTGTTTCATTTTACGCCTTTTTCCAACAGTATTTCAGTCATATAGGCGGGTAGTTTCCTAACCATCTTTCCTGGAGAGTTACACCAGTACTAGACTACCTTCCTCCGCGCTAAACTACCAAAGCATCTCCCGGGGATCGAACCCACGCCAGAGAGGTAACTGGATTAGAAGTCATCGACTCTAACCCCACGACCACGGAGGCGGCTTTAGATTTATAAAGAGTGCAAATAAAATTATTTGTTTAAATATGTTTGCATTTCATTTCCTGCAAAATTCTCCAGTTCATTATCTATTACCATAGCGCGACACGAATGACCTTTTCGTTAAACTAAAACTACTTCTATAAATAGATTTTCGGACTTTCACAATGTTAAGGTCATCAGTTTATTGATAGGAACAGCAGTAACATACATAATAACCCAACATGATTTATAAAAAAGACGAAAAGTGCGATTAATTGAAGGTCAAGATAATTTCATTTGAATATGTTGGCATTGCGAAATTCTCCAGTTCGTTATTCATCGTACATATTACATTTCATTTTTGATTATCAAACACCCTCATATAAATCTGAATGATCGGCTATTATGACAGACAAAAAGGCTTTGGAAAGTGCCATTGCCCTTTCACAAAATCTGATTTCATTCCATAAAGGGCGTCGCGCGTCGGCGCGGACGCTAATGATACATTTATTTTGCGACATTTGCTTATAACGAATTGTCAAATTTATTGGGAATTTGATTATATTTGTGTTTCTTATAAACTTAAATAAACGGAATATCATATCTTATCTCTCAACTGTATTTATTGAAAATTTAGTTTTTGTTCCCGTTTCAAACGCTATGTCTAACACAGCTAATATGGAATCCAAAGTGAAAAATAGTTCGGCTCTTCCATAAATGGTACCGCATTTGTCACTTACATCATACGTTTTATATATTTGTTGAGCGAATTTGCGGTTTTTAGACAGACAAGTTTAAGGTATGTAATACAGATCTGTATGTGCATTAACTGAAGCGTTTAACAACTCACCCCACGTATCATATAAAGAGATACGCCAGTGATTTCCACATTTTTCATTACTATTGCCAAAACACGGTGCTGTACACCCAGTTTCCTGCGGGTAATTTTTATACGTGTGTCCACAAAAACAATGATCGAACTATAAAATAAAAATTGTCATTTTTAAAATCTTTATCACACATGACTTCACCTCAAAAATGGATTACAATTTTCATAATGAATAGACTGCTTAGTTATAATTATTTGTTTGATGTTATTCACATAAAATAGCGAAATTCGCATGATAAATGAATTTGAATATTGATTTTTAAATCTATTTTTTTTTAGCATTTGATATAATAACCTCTGTTCCAGCATATCTGTAGTCGGCGTTCTTACACTGTTGTATGCAGGCATCTCCAGTGTTTAGATTACTGATATACATCGTTTCTGACAGAATTCGTTCAGGTTTGTCAGTATAACATCCAATATATCCAGGTGGTCTGTAAACTAAATTATAGCTACAAATGTGCATTTAAAGTCCTGTCTTTAAATTAATAGGAAAATAATTATGATGATATCGGTCTTCAAAGTCAAATTAGTTACAAGGACCAGAACTCCCTTTTGCTCTCTCTTTTTTTTTCTTATTTTTGAAATTGAATAAAATAATTGATTGTTATAACCTGTAACAACATTGACATAGCCATTCAACATAACAACATTGTGTATTTCATCTTAGTATTGTTACATTTATGGTATTCCGGTATTAATCGTACAAATACTTTTAAGGTTATAACCTGACTACATACTTAGGACAGTGCCAGATAGCGTGAAAATGATTGGATATTACATCATCCTTAATAAAACAGAGTTTTGTTTTCATTACGTTTTTCAGATAACTTACAACAAAATTCATCATAAAATGTATCTATCTTTATCATGAACTATCATAACGATACTCACGCCCTGTCTCATATAAAGATAAATGCCATGTGCCGCCACACTTCTCGTTTGGATTACCTGGACACGTAGCTGAACATCCAGTTCCTATTCTATAATCTTTAAAAATGTTTCCACAGAAACACTGGGTTCCATACTTAAACGGACAACATCTTATAAGTAAAACACCGAACAAAGTTTCAAATATAACAATTTATTCATAATTTACAGACTTATTTTCGCTCTTTGTAAAATAACAGACAGTTTGTCCTCAAAATCATTCGGACACTATGCAATTCGCACAATATTTAAATGGACATATTCTTGGAACATATTGTCTTGAAATTATTTTTAGTTTACCAATCATTTCAATTTCACTTGTTATCCAATTTAGTTTGCTTCGACCAGACGGTTCAATCTTTGTTGCAACAGACAAACATTTCAAAATTTCAGACACATACCATGAACATGGAGAGAAAATTTTGTACATTAGCTGTGACTGTTCACATCATTTGGCGACGTCTTTGATGTGCAGCATCAACATTCAACTTGTTTCTTTTGTTTTATAATATCTATATTTGAAACACGGTAGGGTGTAAAATCGAACAGCGTTACACGAAAATCGGCACCGGAAGTAATATCTGCTTGAAAAAATAACATTGGTAATCTTCCTTATTTTAACTTGTTAGGATCGAAAAATTGGTATGAGCGGTGTTTACCGGCTATTTAACATTGGTTTTGTCGTTTTGATGCGAAAGAAATAACAACTCAGGCCTATGGCCTTCGTGGTCGATTTCTTAGCGTCAAAACTCCATACCGGTGTTAAATAGTCGATGAACACCGCTAAGACCGATATGCCGTTGGAAACGGCCGCGTTGCAAGCAGTACTCTTAGTATTCTTTTAAATTAAATAACCTTTTTCAAGCTTTGTGATACTTGATGTATATTAATTCTAATGTTGTGTCACTTTTGATTTCTTAAAAAAAATGTTTTTTTTCCGCTGAATCTAATGTTTGGTTAGAATAGTAAGTATATCTTCTTGAATACCATTCAAGCGTCAAGAAATTCTCTTGAATTAAGCAATAGTTTGAGCAATAAAAATTATGTAAAATAAGTAAAAATAACTAGTTTGGTTAATATGTTTCACGTCAATAATTTCCATGACTTAATCAACGTATTTATACACTTGAACATATCTCCCAAGAATTACTGTTACTTTAAGTCTCATGGGCTATAACACAGGCTGCATGTTAACCAAAGAAAATGTCCTCAGAAATTACTTAATATTTATATACATAATTAGATGTATGAAAATAAAAGCAGATTGTCCGTACAATCTGTCATAGCTTCTTGTATCATACAATCATATATCACGAGTCCTCACATAGATTTGGCACCGGGACAATTGTATAAGTATACCTACAAAGTTCAGCCAAGCCGTGATAAAAAAGACTGTACGTCTTTACATCTTTTTACACAGACTTTTCACCCACCTTATCATAGCCTGTATAATCAGAATTATGTGTCTATGAAATTCATAGCTCGTTCACAGACCTTATTGTCAAAGTAACACGATCCAATTATCATAGTTTAGAATGATGCTTTTACTAACAAAACTGAAGACAATAAAAAGGAATAAATACTCAGATCGCTTCTTGGTTTTTCAAGTATTATAACTTCTACGCATAATAAATCACCATAATTGGCGTTTAAAGAGTAAAAAACCAAAAACAGTTACTTTTTTTTATTCTTATCAAAACATTTGTTAATAAGTTGTGTGCAACTGGATAAAAAGTATAGTCACTTTGTTAAATGTATTGTCATTATATTGACAGACTTATGTAATACATGATATATACAATATCTATTATAACTTTATTTACCTACCATGATTATTCATATATAGAAGACATTGCCCATGTTCCTCCAAAATGATTCTTCTACATTCCCCGACGAATTTTAGTAATTAGATTAAATCTCGCATACCCTTAGTGGATAATCTTAAATAATTCCATGTCTCACGGACAGATACAATCTGATCACTAAGAACTTCATTTTTCATTCTCATATAAGCAGGTGTGCTCAAGTAACTCAGAGTACGTAGCATCATACACTACTCATGTTCAACAAAACCGAGAGACAGATTACACGTCTTTAAAATCACGTTCTTATATACTTCACCATCAGTAATAACGAGAATCTTTAGCTTTTACAACGGCCAAGATATTTCGTAACATGCAATTAATGCTGCATATGTAAATTTCATTCCGCTATATTTAATAATAACAAAAATCAAAGCCTCTTCTCCTGTTCGTCTACCATACTGAAGAAATTTATTCATTTACTCGTAAACTTCTTTATAGCAACTCATTACAATTAATACACTTAGTCGTATGAATGTAATCAATCACATGAATAGCTTTGTACATTAACTGGTGTCCCTGCTCCCTCTGATATTCCAACGAATGTTTCCCTGCATTTCCTAATTCAAGCTCTACTAAATCACAGTTGTTTCTTAATATTTATCCATTGATATCAAGTTATCAGTTGATAAAATTCGAACACGCGAATTAATCCTGACATACATCCATATCATACATATAAGGCCGAACACAAAACAATGTTCCATAAACACCTAAAAAACTATAGCTAACGCTGAAAATTTAAGTAAACAAGAAAAGCTAACACATATTGTCTTACCCCTTCTATAATAACTTAGTGAGCTAACAATTAACTCGTATAAGGTAAGGTTAAAGGTTTATCATGGCTATTCGCTTCCAATTCTGGGCTCAATCACTACAGATTGTTTTCATCATACGACTTTTAGAATTAGAAAACACTATACTGAATAAAAACATTAATCGATGCAATTCTAGATATAAAGAGCTTTTGTTTACAATATTGTAATTTAGGAATAAATACAAAAACGAAAATCCTATCTTCACTTTGACTATCTACACACCTCAAATATCATTCAAAATGCTAAAATATTCTAGCTCTACGTAGAACGCATACACTCGATAATTTATAAAATTCAGAGTCTTCTATGACACATCCGAGACGAACATGCTGTTCTTAGATGCCTATAATATACTAAAAAACTGAAGTAATTGATTGATTATACGTTATGATACAATGTTCAATCTCACTTCCTCTATCTTTACTGATACTAAAAAACATTCCTTTAGAAATTTTCATATTAGTTACAGATGATACCGTCTTCTCAACCAGCTAACTCTTAACCTACCTTTTACTATCACACAATTAAGCCGTCTGTTACACAATATATTAGTTTAAATAGCGATAGGGAATATCCTTTAATTAATTGTTTCACAAATGATACTAGATATACATATGACGCCATTGCTTTTAATGCTAAACTTATAAAGAATGTCGTGCTACTCATTTAACGTTGCAGACAAAATTCCGAGTACGACACAAATTTACTTTGATCTAGTTTTTATATAAACTTTTGTATCAGTAGATAATAACAATTCACAACTTAAATTATAAATACTTTATAACGTCAGATTAGTCAGCTACCCAGCCAAGTTACCTGTTCAAAAGTTAATGGATCTTTCAAAAAATGAACATAACTAGCACTCGATAAAGAAGATCGAACGTCGCATTCATTTCAAAGACTTACCTTTCTTCTCATTAATAAATAAACATTACTGACAATACAGAATATTGCATCAAACGTATTTAACATTAATGAATGAGAAGCCTATTTTCAAATTTTGAAACAGCCACGTAATGTAATACTTCTCTTTTTTTGTTTTTACAAAATCACTCGAAATGAGAAATCTATGCGCCGTGCATTTATATAACAACTGTTCAACTATAGAAATAGATTCAGATCAGTGATCGTTTCTTATGTTATTCATTTTATAACGTATTATTTAAAATTAATGTATACATATCGAAATTATAAATCATTTGTTTATTGCAATAGAATCCAACCAAATTTTGTGGACTAAAAATCAACAATTTAAGCAAACATTATAATTACAATTAATAATCGGATCAAATAACAATTCAAGTTTATATTTATATCATATTGGATTAATACTTAAAGCTTAGATATCTTGATTAAAAATAACAACTAACTTTATTCTAAATTATAAACTAATGCTATTCAAGCCCAGTTTTATCAGTTAAATATGCAGCACTATCTGAGTTTTTAATTTGATCCCTATCTGATCCTATTTTTTTAATCTGTGACATTCTATCTCCTTATATCACAATACCTTTCAACTTATCTCATATTATGGGATTGTCTGCTTCAGATAAGTTATGATATCTGTCAAGGAATTAAATATAAGATGTAAAAGCCGATCTCTTTTTTTATTCACAAATATTAATAATTTACAATACTTATTGTAATTAACATTTGTACAAATATTACTCATTTTTATCTAAAGTATGCATGAACAATAGGAAAGCCACTTGGAAAAAATGTATTAACGATTAAGTGCACATTAAAATAATATTGTCAAGAATTAGTTGCCTTTTTACATTTCTATATTTTCAACTATTAATATATCATCATTGTCTCAATTCTACTATTAAAAGAATTAAGTAGTTACAAATTTTCTGATATAGTACCAATGTAAGTACTCTACTAACAAACTAAACTATTGTAAACTTCCAATCCATGAATTAAATGAATAACAAACGTTTCTATAAAGATAATTTGTAGCCGAAAAATGAGGCTTACAACTATTGTTGTTGTTCTTTTGATAGTGCAAAATTCACAACGATATTTCAACGGTTCCTTTGTTATTACGAAATACTATCGATCTCATGTAGGTACTTGATGGATATCTGTCATTTAGAGCTTATGCAGCACTGGAAAGAATGAACACAGTAAAAATGGGAATTACATTCAAAATTGAAACAAATGATCATTGTTATTATACCTATGTATACTTAACGGCCAGTTAATCATGAAAGAAAATATGATCATTGTTATTAACGCTAGAAGTTTATATACTTATCGCTCCAGTAATACTAATATATAAGAAATACGCCAAAGCCCTCGCATATTATCATTGGCATACCTGTAACATTTTGCTGTAACACACCTTGTAGCGCTGAGACTAGTCATATGGCATAAAAATTTACCACCGACAGTAGCACTTGACGTTTTGCGTTCTGAAATTTGAACTAAAACGTTTGTTAATTGTCTAGTGTTTCTGAACAAGGACTTTGAAAATACACATATATTAAAACAATTTTATTTCATCCGTAATGTTTTCGTTCACTACTTTAGTAGCAACATCTTATTTATGATAATTTCGCGTATATAAATTCACAATCAGAAGCACCCCAGCATTGTTTATCTGTAGTATGCCGACTTCTTATGCTCCTATCGATAACACACTATTTTGCACTTCTTTGAATATACAGTCAAATATTGATATGAAATTTATGATGACAGACGTGTATAGTCATTAATTGAATACACATATTAACTAGCATAGCATTGTTATTTGCTTAATTAAGGCTCATGACAAATTTTAAGTATGTTAACTCGACATCTCTGTTACTAATCCATACCAGATGGGAAACGCTGCAAATCGTGAGAGCACACGACAGGTCAAGGTTCAAAGTTACCAATACCAAGAGCGACCCATTATTCGAGCTTACCTGCGTAACTAATCAGGAGAGTTGGCGTTTAACGATTGTGATTCGTATTAATCCCGTATCCGGTCAGAAAGATGATGGCCATTCAGGTGATGTCGATCCTTCATTCAACCACAAAATGACGAAACAACGGACTCCAGAAGATTACGCATGATAAAAGACTTACGATAGGACTATCAATGGCACCATCATGATCGCTACAATTCTCGACACAACAGAATTTCAATTCCCGCACCGGTATTATTAAACACAAAAAAATAAACAATATGTAAGACGGACTGAGTTTAATCGCTTAACATAACGCCATGCGAATCACTACTAATATATATAATGACAACTAAACAATATACTCCGTTCCACAACGTACAACCACGTTCTTTGCTTGCTGTTTACAGATGTCCTCTGTATGAGACCTGACTGTTGGCATTTTTCCTGCAAAATTCACCGTCAGTTGTTCAATCACATGTAGCATCGATGAAGCCAGACTGTCAAGTTTAACTCATCAACCTAAAACATAACATTTTACTCAATACAACAACTTACCGCAATCTGCGTTCTTAAAACAAATTCATACGACTGAAAATGTCACCGAGTCTATGTTCCTATACACAAGCCAATTGTCTGAACAAACACTCTTGTGATTATAGTGATAGACTATATATTTAACATAAAACATATGATCAAATAGATCAATCTGCAGTCTCTAAAACGCAACAATCATGTAACATTTCCTATTCTTTCAATCATACTTCAGTGTATAACATTTTTACATCAACGACGCGTTATCACTTATAATAATATATAATGCCGACAGTTCTCCGCGACATTTCGTCTCTATTCAATCCGGCATTTTTTGGTGCCCCCTGTTCCTTCGGTAATTCCTTTGTATAACTCTATCGCAAATATATACCGTAACTAAAAAATAGAATAATCATAAACCACATTAACAAATAGCACGACGTTTATTTCATGTAATCAATTTTGAATTCATTTTCCTGATCCTCAATTACAAAATCAAGCTCTGCTTTCATAGCAATTATTTACCTTTTATTGCTACGAACCCGATAACAAACAATAGCCCACTCTTTACTTCATATCTTTCCCTTTTTCTAACATGAATATGACTTTTATTTCAGCATTACCTCCGTTCAGCAAATCGCTAACCCGGCAACACCGTGTTTACAGTTTCCAGTGTTTTGTGATGGCCGTCAGGCAAAACGTGTTGACTAGTATTCGATTTCGCCTCTCAACGTTAACATTCCGCATGTAACTGAAAACTCCATCTTCTTGATTGGGCGTTTACCTATATCGAAATTCGTCAAAAATAGAAATAATAAAAAGATAACGACAACTACAATGTTTTACTCTCTTAACATACATTTAAGGCATGCCGTTGATAAATCATGATCGTGTACATTTCTGAGAAGTTTGAGTTTAGCAAAATTGCAGTAGGGTCCCATTTTGAAGTCTACTTTCATTTTCGTTTGGAAAATGGCTAAAAGACATATCGGTGTAGAACCTCCTATAACTGATAAACAAAATCAACCAATCAATTGGAAAAAATATTTATATTTTCCTTCTTCAAGTACATTTTCATTTTTTATATTATACTTAAATACATCCGCACAGACACTACGAACGCGCATATCTTTTGATTCTTTGTCAGCATGTTTTTGCCTTAATTCTCAGACCCTTCGAAACCTCGATCTGATGCCGTTACATTCAGTTATGCAACTTATTCTATAAAACAATCCGCCAAACTGACGCGCATAATACAACTAACCTTTAAATTTAATTCATTGCAGCCATGTAAGACACTATTACCCAATCCAGTCTATACGTAATGTAAAATAAGTTCTTAAAGTCCTGTATTTTATCAAGGATCTTTAACTACTCTTTAAAATTTGAAATTAGAAAAACATGTGATTTAATTCATGCTTTTATTACAATTTACAAACAATCGAAGAATATGTAAAATATGTCCTAGCAGATATGTTATACACTTATATCGTAATCATAAAAATAATATGCCCATGTCATCTCCAAAAAAAGTGACTTATAGACTTTATAGAAAATAAATTTTCTAATATAACCCCATTTATAACATACAAATTCGTATATCTATTACAAATAATTTTAAGCCTTCTTTAACTTTACAACACCATTGAAAATATATGCATTTGAGCATTAAACTTATACGATATAAACCATCAAAAATTGTTTTACTGATCTTTAAATAATGATTGAAAAAGAAAGTATTAGCTATATTATTTCACAATACACAAAATCGCGGCGAAATAATATTTCACATTTAAAAATAGACATAATGATCATTACTATTATGATCTTCATTAGACCGCGTCGCGATCAATCACTAAAGAAATTGTGATTTACATAGCTCCACACTACTGCTCTATACTACATTAATTATTAAAATAAAAAAAATCCCCAATTCTTTTTCTAAAGTTAAATTTTTTTTTTTTTCTCTTACCCCGGATTAACATAACATCTATTTTTGGCACAGGACTTCAATCAACAACCACCGGCAAACAAACAGACCCAAAATAAACGCAAGCCTTCTTGTCAAAGAATACCTATGCTCATATTGATGTTAAAAATTATGTATAAAATATAAAAACAACTAAATGCTTCTCTACGTATAAAACTCTACACATTAGTCATCCATATCAATTGATAGTGTCATTAAAAATTAAAGTGGAAGACCTATCTTTAGGACGACTAAAAAAATAATTATGACCCGTAATATTAAGGTAGTTTACCAACTTTACCACCTTTAATTGTACATGTATCAAAATCTTTAATGTAGTCAAATAATCCCCTATCATGATAATATCATTATAAGTAAACATAGATCTAGAGCAACCATGGTATGAATACTCAATATTATTTAAACTAATCCATTAAATGACACACCATCTGGTAAACACTGTGACAGAAAAGTAACTACAACTTATATAATAGATACTGTCAGTAAACCAAAGAGGAGATGGCCGCATATGTACGCCTATGTCTGTTCCATCTTGCCGTTCATAGATCCAGCATATGCGTTAATAATTGAATTTGTTATATCATTTACAGCACTATCAAAATTTTTTTAATTCCCTTGATTACTTTACTTGCATTCCTTAATCACGCCGGTATTGTTTTGTATACTTAAACTCACTTATTAATCTATCCATCGAGATCAGTAGATGATAATCAGGTGTAATTTTAATTATATGGTCTATAACAGATACAACTGCAATTGAGTTATAGATCCTAGTAGAGCTATCTAATTCCTCTGGCAATATGTACCTATCAGTATCTACGGAAACAGCATTGTATTCCTACATCATTCTTCTCTTACTGTTAACGGTTATCGAAGCGCCGTTATGAAATTTTGAAGAATTCAAATAACGAATGACACTTCAAACTACCGGTATAGTCAATGTATTACAACACAAACAATTTCACTCAGTTTATGCAGCATGATCTTCAAGATCTGCTGACTAGTACTCTCATAACAAGCTAAATTCGATTGAAAAATTAAATCATCATCCACTGCCGGAGTACTCTTGCGATTATTTTAACTACATATTCTCAAACACTGGACGGATTCGGTAATCGTTACATATTTTATTTTTATATAAAACTCAAGCTTATGCCCAATATTTGACATAATTGCTGAAATTATCACAGTCGTGTTTTACGAAACTTCACGCTCATCGTTCTTTCATTAGGCAGTATGGTACACTCCTCGCCGCATGTCAGTGTACTGTCGTTCCAGAAAAGTTTTCGATAAGTGTGTTCTCTTAGCTTATAGCTTCCTACAGAATCTTAACTCAAATCATTCATGTCTTAATATGTCAATCTCGCCATTTGTATTTGTAGTTGTTCCAAATAATTTTTCTTCAAACCATTCATAAGCTGCAAGAAATATACGGAATAAAAAAATTTGTCTATATGCATACTACACCAACCTCTTCCCAAATGACATTAACCAATGTCTCTAAGGGTCCTGACCAGACAACGACGATATGCCATTTCTCCTCTGTTATGACAATTCCCTAAACGTTTCTTCAATTTCCAACAACGAATGCACGAAAAATAGCGCAGAACAATACTGCTTAAAAATGCATACACTCCGCACTATCAGGGCCGTACACTTGTTGTTGAAGAGTCTAACTCGTCAAGGCGGACTATATGGACATTTCTTTAGTATTGATGTTCCTATTAAAGTTTGACTTTGATTCCGCTAGAGTTGCGTGAAAATAGCTCAAACGAATATATCGTCGACATACCAACACAAAATATCATCTCCCTCACGATTCCCATCAACGCGGCGATATAAACAACCATTTAACGAAATGGAATATCACATAATCCCTAGACTGAAACTGGTGAAAGGTCTCAACCCGGTACCGGAATTAGACCCCAACCCGTTGCTAGTCTAATAGTTCTTAAATCTTGAAGATGCCCTAATTTAGTCATCCTCTATTAGAATTGTATATTACAAGGTACTTTATTGACTGTGTTGTAGTTTTGTTGTGTATATATGTGTTTAAAAGTTGCCTTTTTGTGTATTCTCAGAACTCACCTTTGCGGTAATAAGGAATTAAAACTGTACCATCCCACTCAACCAGTCCAAGTTTACAAAGTGCGCTTGAATTCTAAACTGTGTACAACAGATGAAGATTCTGAAACAAGTTGAGGCTAACTATTATATTTCGGCCTTCAGTATGACTTACAATAGTGTTGACTTGTTTTAAGTTTAACACAGTATATAATTTATTCACGAACAGTGGCATCCAGAATTAGCCTCAAACATGTGCGACTGATTTACTATAGCACACAAAACACGAATTCACGCCGTCACAAAATGTACCGCTCATATACAAATACGTCGCTAACACAAAATATTAGCTAAACAAATATCGCGAAATTGTATTCTACCACAAAATTATGGGAATATTCGAATTATCAATGCCTGCACAGCCAGTTGTATCAACATCACTAATGGGCATGCTTCATATTAGAATAATTTTCACATATTATTTTGCGGCATTATGTCACATTTATGGAATTTTTATTAGAATTTGTGTTATTTATTGAACTTTAATAAATGGAATATATCTCTTCTCTCAACGTATTTGAAAAATTACAAACTTTGGTTCCCTTTTCAAAGCTACAATAACACACCGAAGCATATGCAATGTGAAATAGTCGCCGTACTCCATAATATTGTACCCCATTTGTCACTCTAACATAACGTTTTATAATCCGTTGAGCGATATTCGCGCTCTTCAGGTTCACCTGCGTATTTTATACAGCAAAAATTTTGAATGGGCATAGGATAACAAAGCTTGTATCCAATTTAATTTATTGCGTTTTAAACTCACCCCACTATCTAGTATAAAGAATAATTCGCCACTTACTTCCACCATTTTCATAGTACTGCCAAAACACCCGGTGCTCTATACAGCAGTTTCTGCGGGTAATTTTTTATATGTATGTCCACAAAAAACATCATCGAACTATAAAAATAAAAATTGTCCATTTTTAAATCTTTTCTCACATGACTTCACTTCATAAATAATGAGACAATTTTAATGATAGACGCTTGCTTATAATTATTTGTTTACGGTAAAAAACATTGAACAGTTGTATATTTAATATAAGATTACAATGCTACAATAAATCGCAATATATTGAATGCCATATTTTCATGCGTAATTCTATTAACCATTGACGAGTGTAATTGACTACATCGGCTACTCAACAATCAAAAACAGCTCTCTGTGACAGCTGGATGTGATTAACTAAATATTTCATTAATCTATATTTTTTTAGCATATATATCTAAAACACCTCTTTCCGCATATCTGTACGTCGCGCTTCTCTACACTTTTATGCAAACTCTCCAGTGTTCTATTTAATGCATATACATGTTTTCTGACAGAATTCGTTCAATTTCTACAGATACTAACATCCAATAAATCCAGATGTGTCTGTTAACTACTTTAGCGATAACAGCTATATTAATCCTCTCTTTATTAATAGTAAAATATAATAAGAACTTTCATCAAAGTCAATTAGTTTACTGTAACCAGTACCCTTTACGTTGACTCTCTCTACTAGTATTGTAAAGCTAAGCAAACGATATGGCACCTGATCACAATACTGCATTACACTCGAATATTGCCTGCTTCAATCGTAACTAATTTTTGTAATTCTTATCATGTGATGTAAACATTTTACGCTTTCCGGTAATTGGACTTACTAATTTTTGGATATTACGAATTAATACTGACTAAGATAGATAGCCCGTTTAAATAAGATTGGATATTTTACTCATCCTTGTATTACAACTACTCATTAAAAGAGATTCTTTTTCATTGGCCTTTTTTCAGAATTATTAAACATGGATGCTTAAACAAAAAAGCTATCAATGTATCATCTGTCTTTCTCATTATACTTACTTCTTCCCATTATAAGGATAATGCCACATGTGGCCAATCACACCATTCTCTGTTTGGGATTTCCTCGACACGTAGTGTACATCCAGTCCTATTCCATAATTTTCAAAACGTTCCACAAAAACACAGGTTCCATACTAAACGGCACAATCATTGAGTAGGTAAAGCACACCGAACACGAGTTCATATAAGTAACTTTCATGACATCACTTAACTTTTAAATCCGAATTACCCATATATCACTATATATGTACCAACCTCGTTTATAGGTAAAGGTAAGTCTTACTGTAACCAGGATTTCATTATAAAAAAGAGTATCTTTAAAAAAATATTCGACCGAAACATAAAACTGTTTTAATAGCAAATAATCGTTCTAAGTATTCTACAAATAGAACTGTTGCATTAGCTTGCATACAATGGATAACTAATATTGTAGGGTAATCACTCTTAAATGAAACCACTCTTCTGATATGATCGTGTTGTCTTGTGTTTAGTAAGTGAACTCATTTTCCTACACATCTACGCATCAGGTAGGAATCAATTTAGAAATTACTATAAAACGAAATACGCAAAATATTTAAAATAATATGTCAAGTAATGTAATGATATAATGCAGAGTAAAGTGTCTTTGTGTGAAAAACTATGGTTAAACAGAACAAACTAATCTGAGCAATACTTTACTAGAAAGTTACAGAACCCATCCTTTACATAGTTTAAACTATCCTTAACATTTTATAAGGACAAGCATCATTCTATCATACATTCTTTTTTCAGAACTATCTTAAAAAACTATCCTTACTTCTATATTTTTTCTATTTCTAGAATAGTCAATGAGGATTCCAAGATTTCGTTTTTAATCTTAAAATGACAATGAAAACTATTTCTCTACATTCCGTTCTTCTCCTACATTTTAAAAGTCTGTGACAAATCTTATAGACAGTTCATTTGAAACGCCAATAGATAATTATTCACACATATAACCTATACTGCAGTAATGTGATTAGTTTAAATTACAACCAATCGTTTACAAAATATCTACGCTAGTTACATAAAGTTTTCAGTATTAACGACATTTCTTTGATTTCCCGGCGAATGTCAAATAATTTGCGTTTTGTTATGAATACGCTTTAATAAATTACATATACATTTCAAATATCTGATGATGTGACTGCACAATATCACATTGATTTCCTCTATTGCTATGTTTTCCTAATATCAGAAAATTTAAGTTAAATAACTTAAGAAACAAACGAGAAAAATATCTCATAGGAAGAAGGAAAGTAAAAAAGGCAACGAGACCGGAATTTGTCTATAGCAAGAAATTAATGTATGCTATCAAAACATTCAACAATGACTAACAACCACATGATTTCAATCTGCATTGACGATTGATGAGTAAAACTGCACCGTTTGCATGCGTTGAATGCCACGGAGAATATTTGAGAAATGCGCTTAATATAGATTTAAAGCCGTATTTGACTCTTTGACGTTCGCTCGCGTTTCAAGTTAAAATGACTATTTATCTCTTGTATACTGATTATATTTCACTTCTTAATCTTGTTGTCATTTCTTAAAAAAGATATATGTCATATTCTGACTGAAATCAATGTTTGACAGAAGTTCATTTATCTTCTTGAATACAACCCACACGTTAAGAAATTCTCTTAAATTGAGCAATAGTGTAAATGAAATTACGATAAAACTTAATTAACATATACCTGCATTGCCTCATAACGGTTCATTTAACATAATTGTCATGCCTAATTTCCAGTTCAATTCTAAATTTACTGTCTATGTCTTGTTAAATGTTATCCAATTATGCATACCGGTGCGTAGGGGCTGGATGGATGTTTGCATTGACATACCGTCCCTACAGTTCATTCAAACAAGTCGCATCTTTCAATTTGCCCGTGTTGGGCTTTCTTTGGTTAGTTATCTTCTCTATATTTAATCATTTTAACAACTCATATTCCAAGACTCTACTGTTATGCTTATTATGACTACTACACAAGCAGCCTCTTATACAAGAAACCAGTTTCCAGACAGATGAATGAATTTTACATTAAAATATTATTGAGAAACTAGATTTGCCACCCTGCACTAACTTTACTACCTCAGTTCCCGCATACGTGTAACCGGGCCGCGCTTATACCCGTTTGCTACACAAACTTTCACAGCTCGCTGTTATCTCATGCGTTTTAAAGAGTCGTTCAGGTCTTGCAATATAAGCATCCAAAAAGTTCTACAATAATGGTTGTACTAAAAACACCTGAAACCTAAAAAGTAAAAATCATGTCGCACTTGCTCAATTACGATATTCACCCTTACGAATTTAAATTCATCATATTAGATTCTGCTCTATACAAAATAGTCAGGGCACTTACAAGGAAGTTTAAAATGTAAGCGTACGTTTAGAAACACAAACAATTATTTTATTATTCTATAACACTCTTGTTATTCAAGTGCAACCTGATAAGTCACTACTGGTTAATGAAGAAAAATTTCATTTTCTTAATTTATTTGATAGCTTCAGTAGTACTTTGACAAAAATACATATTGAAAATATGATTCTCCTGCATATCACTATTAAAGATATATCCATTGTCTTCTCGTTATTCACACATTTCTCTTCTCATTTCCGGACATTTTGTGCCTGTACATCCCAGTCGACCTTAGCGATAACTTATTTCTTTCCACAGAAACATTGGACTGAATTCTTCAAAGCGAAAAAAAGATAAACACCATAAACTTGTATGTAAAACAAACACATTTTCTTTCAGCAGATGTTTTACACATTCTGTGATAAAGAGACTAATTAAAGATATTGCAAGTTAAAATCTCTTCTAACTCAAATAACCAGTAAAGGTTTTTCTAATCATCTGAAAAAACAACAACAACAACAAACACGGCTAAATCCATTTTCTCAGATAAAGCACGTTAATACCTTCTAAAACAAACTCATATACAATAATACATAATCATAAAGACCTTCGCTCGTTCTAAAACATTAATCTTGATGATACTAACTGGCAATACCTGTGTCCCTGCATATCTGTATCAGCTTTATGCCCATTGTTTTACTTACTCGTCACCAGTATTCATTTGGTTGACAGGCCAGTTCATTGACAAAATTCGATCGGTTTTCTACATATACATCCAACAAGCCCCATTGACATATACATATTTAGTTTTTTTGTGTATCTCTAGATATATTATGTAATTTGAGGCTGTCTTTACCAAATTTGCGGAGACGCTGGAAATCGCGCCGGCGCATCGCTTATTAACTTTGCTGATTCAGATTTTGTTTACAATTATTAACTTCAATACTATTTAACGTTTTTGTATTTAAAATCATCTTGATCTGCGCATGTTTCAGCGGATGTTTCAAAATTCTAAATTTTACCAGTTCATGTTAAATGTTGAATTCTGCTTAAGCCGGTGCTAGGGGGCGTGGACGGTAACTTGCACTTTCCAGTACCGTCCATGAACAGGCTCAATCAAACCGAGCCTGCAACATTTTCAATTTTGCCGTGTTGGGCTTTCTTTAGGGATTCTGTATTTATCTATATTATTTGATAACTTTTACTTGTTACACCATGTTTAAGGTCAAAAGGCAAAGGTCTAAGTCAGAAGGAACTGCATCAACAATCATTAACTTCAATGCAATCAAAGATTAAACTTCTTTGTATTTAAAATCATCTGGGTAACCTTTACTTGTTACACAAATTTTCAGGTCAAATTGCAATGGTCTTAGTTAGTGGGATCTGCATCAACAAAATATAAAATGGCCATTAAATTATGTGTTTTGACCTTATTACTTAAAGCTGTACATGTAGAGGTAACTTGGTCAATCTTGCCTGTACTGTTATGCATTGTTTGGGTAAAAAGAGTTAACTGTTTAGGTATTGAGGTCTTTTTAAACAAAATCTAAATGTGGCCAAAAGAATCAAAGGTTCGTTGTCCTAAGAAAATAAAACTTAATTTTAGATGCACTTTAATTAATGTTGTGTCTCATTTAAGGTTAAAGATTTATGGTCACAGTAGTAGCCTTTACTTACTTTACTTTTTATAAAACTTTTGTTTATGATACACAACAACACTTTCAAATTTAATATATATATGTGGATTCATGCCTATCACATCCGTTAGTGTGTCAAAAGGTCGTAGATTAACGTGTCATTCAAAAGCTAGAAAATGTGCGATGTACTATGTAGCACTGCGCATTTCTTTGCAAAGCCTTATTCCCCTCAATTAGCAGAAAATATACACTGCCGATACT
The DNA here is from genome assembly GCF_026571515.1 of Ruditapes philippinarum. Classification (NCBI taxonomy): domain Eukaryota; kingdom Metazoa; phylum Mollusca; class Bivalvia; order Venerida; family Veneridae; genus Ruditapes; species Ruditapes philippinarum. The sequence goes on from NW_026857703.1 coordinate 39,741, forward strand.
TAAATAATTGCATAAAAGATTTTAAAGTACTGTTGAAAGACGATTATCAAATTTTGAAAGACTCTTTGTGTATACAATTTTACATTTCACTCGAAATGAGAAATATATGCGCAAGCATTTTATCATAAAATCACAAACTGGTTCTATTCCTTACATCAAATACTTTTAACATACTTATTAGGGTGATGACTCATCAGATAACTTGCTTGTATTTTGGTCAAAGGAATTAAAACATAATTAAAATCCTATTCTTATTTTGTTTCTTTGATTTACTAATATTTAATATTTTATACGTAGTGATAATATAACACATTCTATTAAAGATCTAAGTATGTGAAACAAAAATTGAGCATGAGAAATTTTTTGAAAGTAATTGACATATTAGTACATATCTAAGTTTAAATATTTTGTCAAAATAGTTTACTTTTATTTTCTTATATTTTATATGTACATTCTCTAAATTTCTGTTTTTAAACGATTTAATATCTCGAATTCATTAGATTAGTAATTTCTGCAAAAATGAACTTTGAAGATACTTAATTCAAAAATGATATTAAAAAGTGTTCTTTTTAGTTAAGATATTTTGTAGTCGAAAATCAGGATATCCTGTTTGCGTACGTGTCTTTAGATTTCGCATTCCGTAAAAATATTCAAAACGAGTTCAAACGATTCTTTTGTTGTTAAAAGCTATCGATCTTTATTGGTACCCGTATGGATATTTGTCGTTTTGGGCATATTCGGACTGGAAATTAAGGCAGTAAAAATCAATTCATTGAAAATGATCATTGTTATTAACTATATATACTTACGGCCAGTATTATATATAGAAATACGCCAAAGCCCTCCGCATATTTCATTTGGATACCCAGTACATTTTGCTGTACACCCTTGTGCCGTTGGATAGTCTTGCATAAAATTTCCGCAGAAACATTCGTTTGCGTTCTGGAAATGTGATAACGTTGTAAATTGTTAGTGTTTCTGAGCACAATTTGAAAATAATAACAACAATTTTTTCTTTCATACTTACTTTTCCTTGATGACAATTTGTTTAAGAGATAATTTGTATATATTTCCATAATAAGAAACATATTGTTTATACTAAAAAGATTAATTATACGCTTTTGTTATGTTCTGATATGTACGATAAAAATATTTTGCACATTCGTTACGGTAAAATATTGATTGATGAATTTATGGTGACAGCGTTATAACATTAAATGTATATATACTGTGCATACATTTTTTTTTGTCTGCCGTTTAAGCATGTTTATCCTCATACAAGAAAGAACGCATTTATTCAATTAAAGGTGTCCATGCGGACACATATGAATATATAAATGCATAACAACCAACATACTTCCGTTCCAGCTAAAGTGTAGCCAGCTTCTTTGCATTGTTGTTTACATTTGTCACCTGTGTTAGACTGGCTGTTTGGCATTTGTCTTGATAAAATTCGGTCAGTTTTGTCGATGTAGCATCCGATGAAGCCAGACGGTAAGTTAACTTAATCATAAAAAGGAACATCTTAACAAACAACATCTTACAACACTGGTCCCGTGTTCACAAAGAAAAGATCAGGATCAGGATCAAATAATCCTGATTTTATTTCTATTGTTTTATAAAATTAAAACTGATCGAATTATTCGAGAATTAAATGGTACATATTTTAAATATAGATAATTGCTTATTTGCAAAGAAACTAACATATTTTGGGATAAAAACATCAAATTAAAAAAAAATCGGATCAAAATGAGGATAAATTTTAGGATCAAGTTCAAAATTTGAATGAACTGTAAAATTCCCGTATCTTATAAAAACAATAATAAATAAATTTATTCTAAAAATCTCATAAAAATGCTATTTCAAGTTAATACTGATTATTTGATCTCTGAGGGTAAATAGTGGAGCATATTTGAGTTTTTTTTTAAATATGATCCTGATCTTGATCCTTAAAGCTTTGTGAACATGGGGTCTGGTTCTCAACAAATAAGTAATAGAAAGAGCACCGAAACACGAGGTTATCTGATTTGTACGAGGGGGCGTAGCCCCCGAGTATTAATCAGATTACCGAGTGTTTTGGTGTTCTTTCTCTTTTGTATCATAGTCAAACATAAAAACACGTTCCCTGTTGTCACAATATGAAACCCCGGCAAAAATGAACCAATGAACGAACATCTGAATATGATATTTCTGTCGCTTTCCCTTTCTCTGCCGTCACAATATGTAAACCCCAGCAAAAATGAGCCAATCAATGGGCATGCTCTGGAGTGCGGGTAACTAATACCCGCACTCCAGTTAACGCACTGTGCATGTATATGTATATGACTTATAAAATACTTGATCTAGAAACTAGAAATAAAAACAGGAATTTACTTATATACGGATATGAAGAACACAAAATGGATGTTTATGACAGTGTCAACGATTTTATTTATGATCAACTTAATCTTAATCCGAGCGATTATTATATCGACAATGCAGAACGTTTAGGTCAGGTGAAAAACAATCGCCGGGGGCAGGAGTCATTTAAGAGGACAATATTGGTAACTTTCGTTACTCTCATGAAGTAAATTCGATAATGGCTAATGCACGAAATCTTGCTGGAACTAGGTATGGCATTGACAGAGACTATCCATATGAGATTCGAACCGCCAGAAAGGCATTGTGGCCCGCATACAAGGAGTACCGATCGCGTAAAGGTAATAAGGTTCAGTTTGAAATATCCAGCAGCGCTTTATGTGAACCATCGTCTTGTAGAAGATGCATTTCCGGGTTGGGAATTACTACTAAAATCCATCGAGAGACATTGGCCAGAAACCTCCGAAGGTTTTTTCTACCTCGGATAATAGTAATTATTCCGGGCATCAGGCGGCATATACAGCTCCACACGGTATTCCGGACGGTGTTTCACGGGCACAGCAAGATCCTCCATTAGACAATTCCAACGAAATATCTTTTAACCATAACCGACACGTGACCAATAACATGCAACAAACAAACGGGGTAAACAAACAGGTTAGTACAGCTTCAGTGTCGTCACAGAGCAGTTATACAAATAACACAAATAACTCGCAATCGCAATCATTATTAAAATCGCAGTCTCAAACATTTGTTCAGCCCACCACACCAGTTGTAAACATTGACAATATTACTCCACGTGGTAGGCCAAGATCACGTGCAAATTCGATGTCAACAAAAAGTAGAGGTCGTTCAACTAGTGCGCGTGCGCAGAGGGAATCGGCAGCAACTAGAAAAGCGCCGGCAAATCAGCAATCAGTTAGGCAGACGATGACTCCTCCCACAACTACGCAACATACATCAGCGTCAAATGATCACACTGTGGGCGGGGATTAGGATTTTTACAGTACAAAAAGTGTAAACAATTTACGATTTGCATTATTTAATATACAGTGCTTGAAAACTAAATCTATTGATAAACTGAAGTGTTCTGAAATAACTGATTTATTCAATAATAACGATATAGTTTGTTTGACTGAAACTTGGGGAGATAATAACACAAATTTTGAAGTAGACAATTTTCAACATTTTGCTTTAAATAGAAAAGAGAAAGTTTTAGGTTCCACGAGGTCTTCCGGTGGTCTAGTTATTTATTTACGTCGTGAACTTTGTTGTGATGATACATTTGTTTTGTGAGAGAGACGATACACATTTGTGGGTAAAAATAAATGGGGAATTATTTAATATTGATGGTCATTTATTTATTGCATTGTGTTATATTATCCCATCTACATCTAGCAGGAATCGTTTTGTTGAAAATAATGTATATGATAATTTAATTGATGACATTGTATTTTTACGAAGTAAATATGGAGAGAACGCGTGCGTTTTATGATTTTGGGAGACTTAAACCCTGGGGTCTGGAAAGAAGGGGTGAGAATACAATTATTCTTTTTTAAAAATAATTTTTTTAAACCTGATGACTAAAAAATAGATAAAAAATTTCCCCCAAAAAAAATTTTAATAAAAAACGAACAGTAATGGTTTTATTATGATGATTTTTTGAAAAGACGGGGTTTACGTATGCAAACGACGGGGTTGATGAGAGGGTGCCTTTACTTTATATCAAACGGGTTTATGTTTTTGTTTTTTGTTTTTGGATGAACATTTTTTAACATTATTGATATTTTTTAAAACGCAGGGCCAATAACTGTCAGATCATGTTAATAGATTTTCCTTTAAAAAATTTTTTTATTCTATGATAAATTGTGAAGAAAATGAAAAAACCGAATTAAATTTAAATATAATATATAATCATTTTTCTATAAATGGTTTCTGAACAAAAAAGATGTCTTTTTAAACTCTATTCAAAGTGATGTATTTATGATGCATCTTTCTGAGTTAGATAGTAAATTGATAGTGCTAACACACATGTTGAAATTGATGCATGTATAGATAATTTTGTTCAATGTATTGAAGATGTATGTAAACCTTTATTTGGTAAATATAGTAAAGTTGATGGTAGATTTAATAAGTATGATCATCAAAATCAGGACGCTGCATTATATAGTAACATATGTGTAAACAATAGAGTAGATTTTTATAAGAAACTTAATGTTTATAGAAGAAATAAGTCAGAATTAAACAGAATAAATATGGTACAAGCAAGAAGTATATACAAAAAGAGCGTCCGAGTTTTTCAATATGAAAAAGATAAGATTAGAACACAGAAGTTAATGTCAGCACGTTATAGCAATGCCAAGTTATACTGGAAAATGTTGAAAGAAAGCAGTTATAAGAAAGGTCCGAAAGGAATTTCACTCGACACTTTTACTGAATACTTTAAAGCAATTAATAATCCTGAAAATAGATTTTTTCAAGCAGACGAAGATGTTTTAGATTTTACAAATCGTATTTTAGATAACGAGGTAAAAATTATGTTTAATGAACTTGACCTACCCTTTACTATGGAAGAAATATTACAGGGTATTGTGGACCTGAACTTAGGTCGTAGTGCAGGCCCAGACGGTATTATAAACGAATTCTTAGTCTATGGAAAGGATATCTTAGCTTTACATATTTTGAAAATTATTTAATAAAATTCTTGAAAAAGGTTATTTTCCAACCTCATGGAGTGAAGGATATATCATCCCTATACATAAAAAGGGTAGTCTAGATAATGCCCCAAATTTTAGAGGAATTACTCTTTTAAGTGTCGTTGGAAAATTATTTACAAGTATTATTAACAAACGACTTACTTTATGGGCTGAAAATTACTATATATATGTTGAAGCTCAAGCAGGTTTTAGAGCGAAAATGGGGACTGTTGATAATATTTTTGTTCTTAACAGTCTTATTAATCATGTTCTTAATCAAAATAAGAAATTATTTTGTGTCTTTGTTGATTTTTCGAAAGCGTTTGACTACTTAGTAAGACCGAATATATGGTATAAATTATTCAAATTGGGTGTAAGGGGTAAGTTATTTAATATTATTCAATCAATGTATGCACACGTACGTTCAAGAGTAAAATTATATGGTGAGACAGTTCTATTTTTGATAGTTATCTGGGAGTAAGACAAGGTGAATCTTTGAGTCCTTTTCTGTTTGCCATGTATTTAAACGATTTAGAAGAAGAATTGTTCATTAAGGGTGCAGAGGGTGTAGATATAGGATCATTGAAACTATTTTTATTGATGTATGCTGATGATATTGTTCTTTTAGCAAACTCTGCTGAAGAACTACAGACTAGTCTTAATATTTTACATGAATATTGTTCCAGATGGAAATTAAGCTTAAATAAAGATAAAACAAAAGTGATAATATTTCGAAAAGGGGGGCGTTTACCAAATAACTTGGCTTTTTATTATGATGGAAATATTTTAGAAATCGTCAATAAATATACGTACCTAGGAATTGTTTTTTACGTCAGGTGGCTCCTTTAAGGAAGCCTGTAATACGTTTATCAGGGCAAGCATTAAAGGCAATTTTTAAGTTAAAAAGTTATATGTCTAGGTTTGTTAATTTGTCTTCAGATCATGTCTTAGACCTGTTTGATAAACTAATTAAGCCAGTCCTATTTTTATGGTGCTGAGGTGTGGGGTTTTTTACAAGCAAACCAAATTGAAAGGGTGCATACAATGTTTTGCAAACGAACATTAGGTGTAAAAGTAAGCACACAAAATGATTTTATATACGGCGATCTTGGAAGAACTGATCTATATAGTCTTAGAATTGTGTACATTATAAAATATTGGTTGAAAGTAACAAGCAGCCCTGAAAATAAATATATAAATTATATATATAAAATGATGTTAAATGACATTGAAAATCAACCTCAAAAATCAAATTGGGCTTCATGTGTTAAGAATATTTTATCCAGACTCGGTTTTTATCATGTTTGGCTTGCGCAGGGAGTAGGAGATTTTAACATATTTGTACAAATTTTTAAGCAAAGAATAAAGGATGTTTTTGTACAAGGATGGCAAAGTAGGATTGATATCTCAACAAGAGCTACTTTTTATAAATCTATATGTAGTTTTGGTTTTCAACCATACCTTAAAATACTTAATGTTAAAAAATATAGAAATGCATTATGTAGATTGAGAGTATCCTCACATCGATTAAAATATAGAATGTGGCCGATGGAATAGAACTGTAAGAGAAAATAGACTTTGCATATCGTGTAATAAATTAGAAGACGAATTTCATTTCCTTTTTGAGTGTAACATGTATGACACAATTAGAGATAAATATATAAATAGATACTACAGAGTTCGACCAAGCATGTTTAAAACCATAGAATTGTTTTCATCAGAAAATGTTAAAGTAATAAGAAATTTATCTGTATATGTATTACAAAGCATTTGAAATAAGAAGATGTAGATATAATATTTAGATAGTATAGTGTTACATTCTTTAATAATTTTTATTGATTGCACATGGTTGAACTGCGGTAATAATGTATTAGAAGTAAAAATATCATGTGTGGTACACAAATGTATTTATTGTATGTATATACGTACGTATGTACGCACGCAGCACGTGCGTACGTAAGTACGTACTGACATGTTAGAAAATAGTTAATACAAATAATACCAAAAAAAAAAAAAAAAAAAATAAGAAGATGCAAAATAATGTTTCATACTTAGTTTATGTTTTATATCAATCTTGATGAACATTTTATGATTCAATTATAAACAAAAACAAATATTTAAAATAGTCACTTTTTAAGAAAAAGTCTGACACATTCTTTTGTATTAGATATTTTGAAATGTAAGGGAAGTAATTAAAAATCAAAAGCATTTAAATCTTGTAAGAGTAATGTATCCTGTTTCTTGCATCTTACTATTTTCACATATATCTTGTTTACTTTACTGACAGATTTTATTGTTGACTAATGCCAATATCAAGTCAAAAGTGTATATACCAAAATGTGACTATGAGCTATAATGGCTTTGTCAATTGTGTATTGTGAGATTTATGAAAGAATAAAGCTTCTTCTTCTTCTTCTTATACGATTTAACCCTGACACATTTTCAACAGAAAGGTCCCCAAACTATGATACAAGAGAATATAAACGAATTTTATTTTACAAACCAATTGGAAAATCAGAATTGTCATATTCACTATGCATAGGTAGAGTATATTGAAACAGATAAAGTATGATCAAAAATCAATTCTGCAGAGGTTTGAAATCAATCATGTTCTTTTATTATTTTTAATAATTCAGTATAGATTTTACTCACGACCGGTATCATATATAGATATATGCCAAGTTCCTCCGCACATTTCGTTCGGATTTCCGGGGCATTGTGTGGTGCACCCTGTTCCTTGAGGGTAATTCTTTATAACGTTATCGCAGAAACATTGTTCGCCGTCCTTAAAATATGGATAGATATAAAAAATTACCAAAGATGCAAGGTTATTTGAATATTTCACTTCATACTCTTTTTTCAATAGTTCAAATCAAGCTCTTTCTATATGTCATGGTCTATAAACGTCGTTTTATGTACAAGATTCGGACACAAATTGTCAATATAGCAAATAACACACCATTCTTTTTCATATTTTTCGACTTTTTTCTTACAGAATGATTACATTTCAGATTACCTCTGTTCCAGCGAATTTGTAGCCAGCGGCCATACACTGTTGTTTACAGCTATCACCAGTATTTTGGTTGTTGTGAGACAATTTTGTTGACAGTATTCGTTCGGGTCTGTCAAAGTAACATCCGAGGTAACTTGAAGAAACTTCATATTCAATGATTGGAGCGGGTTTCTCTATATTTTTCAAAAAGGTTAGAATAGATTGAAGAGATAAACAATTACAAGTTATGTTTATCTCTCTCTTTCTATCTCTCTCTACATACATTAAGGTATGCCGTCTATGAATTAATATTCATGTACATATTCCGGAAAATCTGAGATAAACAAAATTGAAAGGCAGGCTCATGTAAACGATCTGTGGCGAGAAAATTATATAAAAGGTTTATTTTCTTAATTATAGACGGATTCAATATAATATTATTTATTTGCAATCATAAATGTTCTTTATATCTTTATTTCATCTCTATTTCTTCCAGGGGATTCGAAATTCCACAGTGAAGCTTTTCACAATTCTTTAAAAAGAAGAATATACTTGCTTATCACAATATTATTGGTTATAAACAAATTGTTTAGTTGGCAAACGTATATATATTTTGAGACAAGCAGGGATTTCCACATTTCGGCGGCGTAAAAATTCTCCGCTTGTAAAAATAAAATTTGCTTTTCCTTGTTTTTGTATTTTTAGAATCGAAATGGTATACGATCGTTTTGATGGAATAACCTTAATAACTAAGCCCTAGAGCCTTTGTTTGAGAATGTCAAAACCCCAACCCGGTGTAAAATAGCTGATAAACACCATTCAGACCTCAGATCTTTTTAGATACCATCAATTATCTACGCAACGTAAATCATGTCATCCCAAAAACAAAAAAAACATACATAAATGCAAACCTTTATTTATTGCTATATGGTGATCTATAAACTATAGATAGCTCATTTTCAAAGTTTGTTTCGTTGAAGCACATTAACTGAGGCGTTTAACAACTCACCTGAAGTATCATAGATCGAGATATGCCAGTGACCTCCACATTTTTCATAACTATTGCCAAAACACCATGAAGTACACCCTGTTCCTTGCGGGTAATTTTTATACGTGTGTCCACAAAAACAGTGATCCAACTATGAAATTAGAATTATCATTTTTCAATATTTCCTCATTTGACTTCACTTTTACAATCAATTAGAATATCATTGATGAATAGACTGCCTAGTTTGCTTCATCAAAGGATGCATATGATATAAATTGCCCATGTTCACTTTTGAGTAAAATATTCTTTGTGCTTAAACTCATTAAAATCTGTAAATTCCTACTGAATATGTGGTATTTATACAATAGAACTTACAAACTACGCAGGGTATAATCCATAGTCTGCTTAAAGTCCGCTTGCGACCGAGAAAAAAAAACTAGAAAATGCCGACCTTAGACTGAAAAGTGATAAATAAGTTCAACAAAGATCAAATCACTGAGTCATTATTATTATTATAACAAGGAGTTACATACAATATATTATTTATAGTTTAAGCCCAATGGTAAAACCTAATTTTTCGCAATATAATTTCTAACCCCGATCCTTTAAAACATTTGCTATGCTATGCTATACGGTGGCTTGCTTATTCATTGTACGGTTGTTTGAAAATATAAAATAAAACAGTATTCGGTTCTTTAAGAGCCAACTACTTTGCAATTTTCTGACAGCTTTTTTTTTTTTTTTTGGGGGGGGGGGGGGGGGGGGGGGTTAGCTATCTGTAATGAATTTTGATCTTAAAAAATCACATATTTACGGCGTCTTTACTTTTCAATGATTTGGAAATGGGTAAATACACCAACATTGGACAAGATATATGTCCATAAAATGTCTTATTTGCATTAATTTAAAGCGTTAATTCTTTGACTGCTCCTTGTGTTCACATAATGTTCCTTAAATATATCGTTTGTCCATAAACACAATGGTCCAGTGACCTGACGGTACAATTTGTAAAGTTTAAACGATAATGTGTGCATTCTATTTTCTTTGTTTTTGAGACATACACAATCCGTTTCGAACTTTGGAAAATGCAAATGACATTTATAAAATAAATATGAAAGTGTATCTAATTGACCCGTAAACTTCAATGATGCCATAATGACAGTGTGTTAATATAACATTTCTTTCGTAAGATAAAATAAATAAAACCTCCATTGCTCAATCATGTGTCAAAATTAAAAGTGTGTCTTTCCTTAAACTGATGATGACTTAATATTGTAAACTATTTTATGCAGAAATCAATCATACTTTGGTTCAAAATCTTCACAGTGATTACCCTCCTTTGCAGATTGTAATCACTGCCATCGCAGACGTCACATGATATTGAAAGTCACATGACGTAACGTCAAAATTCAAATGTTAATATCGACAGTTACAGAAAATCTAACGCCATTTTTTTCTTTCTGTTTTATTTCTAACTTAGCGTACCTACGTTCATTATAGCTAATTAAAAAATCAAAAGTATACAAAATAATGAAAGAAGCAAAAAATATAAAATATCAAAATATTGATAAAAATCCGTGTGATGTCAAGGATCTGATAAGGGGAGATCACTGCGTAGGAGATTGACTTTGATTCATATATGCGTACAGGAAAACATACAACAATAAGTCAAACTACAACGTCCAAGAACAACGGTCAATTCATTTCCGGCATTCGTTCGTTACTTAATTTATTAATATATTTGATCATTTATTTGTTTATAAATATTTATCTATCTTTATTTATTAAGAACAGCAAAGAAGGACACTAAATTCTTATTGAATATTTAATTGATTTATTAATTCTTTGGGTATTTCATTGATTCATGAGTATCAAATAAAAATCAACTATCACTAATGTAGCGAAATAGAATAAAAATATATATTGATTTAAGCATTTAAGACTAGCATAGTAAGTAAATGTGAATATTATAATAATACTTCGAATAGTTTTCATCAATATCAACTCAAAAAAATCAAAACATGCTTACTGATTTTATTACATAATTGCTAAATGTTGCTAAAACTGTTTTGCACTGATTCAGTTGCAACATAATTTAACAAATTATCAAATTATTAATTGGGACATATGTTGAGACGATTTGAATTGTTCATTTTTACAGTTTTTCTTTTAAAATATGACACACGTTTTCCAAAATTATACATTTTTCAAAGGAGCTTCACGTATTCTTAACAAAAAAATCTTTAACTTTGAATAGTAATAAGGATAACAATTGTTAACAAATCGCCCTTTAGACGTTTATTGTGATCAGAAATGCAAACGATATTACAAGCAAACGTACATTGACCTCGCAAGTATTTTCAAATTATGCAAGCAAAATTTGCTCAACAAAGGTATTCACGTCAAATTTTCCCTAATTTTCTGGTACTAAGATGAGTATTCGTCAAGGAGTCAAAAGGGTATGTACAAATATAAGATGTAAAACTAACATTGTTGCTTGAAGTCGACAAGAAAAAGACATTTACTAGAAATCGAAGTGAGAAATCGCATTGTTTTAATTATAAAGGATTTACAAATACAAACATACCGGGTAAATCTATTCATGTCCAACTCATAAAAATAAACATTTCCTCTATGTGCCGTATAAACCTCGTTCGCAAGCTGACGACGCAGTGAACACTGGCGTGTACACTGTGAACTATGTATGGGAATCTGCGATACTTATAAACTGCTACTTTTTGATGACACTTTATATTCATAGTGTGCCAACTTATAGTGTGTAAAAGAATTAAAATGTAGCATATCTACTTTGTTTGAAGTCAAGACATGTTTATTTTACATTTACAAAAAGACCTTGTAACAATTATCAATATTTTAAAATATCACATTTCAGCACCTTTATCTTTAATGTACTAGTATAACATTATGTACATTGCTAACAAAGTACGACTGATCATCAAATTGGATTAATTTATATGGTAACAATAACAAATAATTTACTGCTTGATAGCTCCTCGTACTTTTTTAAATTTTCTAATTTATTTTTTTATATAAAAATATAAAAACCTCTGTTCCAGCATATCTGTAGCCGGCGTTCTTACACTGTTGTATGCAGGCATCTCCAGTGCTGAGATTACTGACTGACAATGTTTTTGATAATATTCTTTCAGGTTTGTCAGTGTAACATCCAATAAATCCAGGCGGTCTATAAACTAAATACAGCTATAAATTATAAATTTATATTGAAATTTTCCTTTGTAGTACATATAGGTTATTAAAGACAAATTAGTTACTAGTACTAAGATTGTCAAGGTGACAACGGAGTCAATTATAACTGAAAGTACCTAAAATGAGATTTTTTGCTTAATAGTTTTAACAACCTTTTCTGAACACATTCATGTTTTAATTTTGGAGCAGCTAGTCCAAAAAATGTGTTCTAAACGATTTAAAACGGTAACTACACCATTTTTATCTGCTATTCGTGTAACCTGTCAATTATCGATAACGCTCTGCCCCCCCCCCCCCCCCCCCCCCCCCCCCCCCGTGAATAACCGGTCCATACTGGTCCATACTACTCGTAATTCATGTATCGTACAAATACCGTACATGCTTTACGAATATATCAAAATTATATCGTCTACATTTTATTTAGACTTTTTTTTATAAATTAAGAAATTGTCGGCCAATGTACGTTACATAATGTATGAAACATAAATAATTAAGCATAGCGGCAAATCGCACGACCACGGGGTTGATTTAAATTGTAGTTGCTAAAATATCCATAATGTGTGAAAATAATTTGTCTGTCCCGTTAATCTGATAGATATTACATTGAGTTTATGGACTTTTGTATCAAGGGCTTGCTTTACATCTAACCTCGTTTTCTAACAATGTGAAGAAAACAACAACAGAAATAGACAAGATTTTTCATGTATATGACGTGTGGTAAGCTGTCCCCGACATATTTCAAAACCATTTTAGATTGTTTAAGGATGATTACTTCTCTATGGATCAATAAAAAAAGATATATATTGTCAGTGAATGCTTCGTATAAATTGTTCGCCAGTAAATCGAACACAGTAGCAATAAACCTGGGACAAAGTATGGAATTTATTGTATATCCAAGTAAAACTGGATATCTATGCCGTGCACGGCATATTCATCATAATAGAAGTCAAGAAAGTCAGATCATAATGATCGAGTAATACCTTTTATTTCTGTTAAAATATGTGATGCATTTATATCAATTTGGAGGAGAAAAAAAACCCCATAATATCCCGTTCTTATTTGTATATCTACCATGTGCTTTAAAAGACCGTCAGAAGCTCAGTTTTTTTGTTATTTTAATTTATTTTTTAAAGGAATTTCATACACGAATACACAGGCAGAGTGACACAGGTATAATGTAATAATAATGCTGATGATAATAAAAATAAACTTCAAAGGTGAAACAATTAAATACCACGCTAGCGGTGCGCAAATGCGTTCCATTTCCCCCCCACCGAGCGCCTCAAATTTTACCGATAGTCACGTGACATGTGCGACAGATATCAGATGGACGGTAAATGACGTTAAAATTTGAAGAAATTTCTGTTATAAACTGATATTTATCAACAGCTTTTTAATTGGTCAGATGTCACTGGGCCATAAAATGTTGTTAGAGTATGTTACCACAATCTGTGACCCTCTTTGGTGCGATATTTGTGTATTTTGCAATTATTTAGCGTGAAACATTGGATCCGAGAGAGAACAGCCAATTTATATTTTTTTGAGAAAAGATAAAAAAATTTGAGACGCGTTTCCCCAGATATTATAAGTATGTTTATTTTCCATAAGTTTGATGACAAAAAAATAAAAAATGACTTTGACATGACGATTTAAAATTTTAAGATTTTTATTAAAAATCAATGGCTTTTTTTCAAATATGTCATTTTAATGATGATCAACGTCATTTAATGCACAAAGATTAAATAAATAACAATTATTATTAAAATAAGTTGGTTTAAATGACAACGGAAAGTGTCTGTTGTCACCTTAAGTTGCTCTCTTTTTTCTTACCTTTAAAATAAATTTAAATTATTGCCTATTACAACAGGTGAATAATACAAATTTTCACTTACAACAAAACAAAAAAAAGATAATATTTGTGAATACTTCAACTCACTGCTGTTGTATTTTGCAATCGTTCGGGATAATTGATGGCTTAAGAAAGTTTGGACGTTGCATAATCCTTCACAACTGATGCAATAATTTGCAATTGTCAAAAGCTTGTTCTGTTTTTATTGCTCTTTTCAGAATGAATCAGGATGCCAAAATTTTCTACCTTTGTCATAAAGATACTTACGCCCAATCTCATATAAGGATAAATGCCATGTGCCACCACACTTCTCATTTGGATTTCCTGGACACGTAGCTGTACATCCAGTTCCTATCCCGTAATCTTTAAAAACGTTTCCACAGAAACACTGGGTTCCAAGCTAAAACGAACAACACTTTATTAGTAAAACACCGAACAAAATTTCATATACAACATTCTGACAAGATTAATCAGATAACTGTCAACGTTTGAATCATAAGTTACCCTTTTGTATTACTACTCGTATGTTGTATCTATTTTATGGCAGGACTCATTTTGAAAATAAAGTATTATGAAGAACGCTAAGTTAAAGGTCCACTACTAAGACCCAATAAAAAGTATGCTAAACAAAAGACATTTTTCTTATCACCTCAAAATTGTTCAAGTATGTAAAACTGAGTAGATTGAAAACATATTATGATTATAATATTTCTATACGACCACTTAGTCAATGCCATTGTCATGCCTGTTTTTATAACGGAAACGAACGTTTTCCGATTTCCCCGAATGCGTCGTACATCTTCGGGGTTTTTCCGGATTGATTTCATAACGAGGCTTGTATACATGTAGAACCGCCATACAAAAACAAAGCGACGTGACATTTATCAAGAATAATATTACCGTTCTGTCATTAGTTGAAAGGAACCTATGTCTTCGGTAAGTGTTAGTATTTGAAGAAGACTATTTGATTTTTAGATTTTAATAGGTTACGATAAACAAATTTAT
>NW_026857704.1:0-26733 GCF_026571515.1 Ruditapes philippinarum
CCTTTTCGAAGAATAAAGTTAAAAAAAAAACATACATGTAAATAAATGATCATATTACTCACAGTATACTATAGCACCAACACAATCTAGACTTAACAATAAAATCACACTTGTTGATGGAAAACACTTCATGGCTGCTGTAATACGTCGAAACTCAAAATAAAATCGGATTAAATATTTCCAAGTTATCGCGTATGTCTTGTTGCTCTTTTAAAACTCCGGTACCAATATCATGTTAATGTTCCGTACAAAACAGAAATAAGTCTAAATAAATATAATGTATCTATACATGTATATAGTTGACAATAAATAACCAACATATGCAATTGACTTATATTGATACGAATGTCTTCATAGTTAAAACCAAATGCTTCGCAATGTATTCAACTTGATCAGTTGTTACTTGAGGTCACTTGAACCGCTTGATATATAATCGAGTAAAGATATCAGAGTAAATGTAATGATAACAATTTTTTCATGTAATCAAAATCAGCGTTTGTATAAAAAGATCCGTTTGTCACGGAGCCCTTTTGAAACATCTGAGAGGAGGTGTTTCTATGTCAAGGATAATTGTAAATGAACCTTTAACTACTTGACGAACAGGGACTATTGCATCTTCGATGAATGCTGCAAAAACGAAAACGTACGAGTTTTGGGCGTTTGCGAACTACTTTACGTATGAGGAATACTAGATGTATAAGGATAATTTGACATATGGGGACTACTGGACGTACGAGGAATACTGGATGTATGAGGATAATTTGACATTTTGGGGCTTCTGGACGTACGAGGACTACTGGGAATACTGCATGTATGAGGATAAATTGACTTTTTGGGACTTCTGGACGTACGAGGACTACTGGGAATACTGGGCGTATGAGGATAATTTGACATATGGGGACTACTGGACGTACGAGGACTACTGGGAATACTGGACGTATGAGGATAATTTGACATATGGGGACTACTGGACGTACGAGGACTACTGGGAATACTGGACGTATGAGGATAATTTGACTTATGGGGACTACTGGACGTACGAGGACTACTGGGAATACTGGGCGTATGAAGATAATTTGACATATGGGGACTACTGGACGTACGAGGACTACTGGGAATACTAGATGTATGAGGATAAATTGACATTTTGTGACTTCTGGACGTACGAGGAATACTGGGAATGCTGGCCGTATGAGGATAATTTGACATATGGGGACTACTGGACGTACGAGGACTACTAGGAATACTGGACGTATGAGGATAATTTGACATATGGGGACTACTGGACGTACGAGGACTACTGGGAATTCTGGACGTATGAGGATAATTTGACATATGGGGACTACTGGACGTACGAGGACTACTGGGAATACTGGACGTATGAGGATAATTTGACATATGGGGACTACTGGACGTACGAGGACTACTGGGAATACTAGGCGTATGAAGATAATTTGACATATGGGGACTACTGGACGTACGAGGACTACTGGGAATACTGGATGTATGAGGATAATTTGACATATGGGGATTACTGGACGTACGAGGACTACTGGGAATACTAGGCGTATGAAGATAATTTGACATATGGGGACTACTGGACGTACGAGGACTACTGGGAATACTAGGCGTATGAAGATAATTTGACATATGGGGACTACTGGACGCACGAGGACTACTCGGAATACTAGATGTATGAGGATAAATTGACATTTTGTGACTTCTGGACGTACGAGGAATACTGGGAATGCTGGCCGTATGAGGATAATTTGACATATGGGGACTACTGGACGTACGAGGACTACTGGGAATACTGGATGTATGGAGATAATTTGACATATGGGGACTACAGGTCGTACGAGGACTGCTGGGAATACTGGATGTATGAGGATAATTTGACATATGGGGACTACAGGACGTACGAGGACTACTTGGAATACTGGATGTATGAGGATAAGTTGACATATGAGGACTACTGGAAGTACGAAGACTACTGGGAATACTGGATTTATGAGGATAACTTGATATATTGAGAGTACTGGACTAATGAGCACATCTGGACGTATGAGGAATACTGGGTATGCGAATACTACTATACGTATGAGGACGACTGGACGTATGGTTAACATATTGGGGAATACTGTATGTATGAGGACTAATGCACATTTGAGAACTTTCTCAGATATGATTAATACTTGACGTACAAGGACTTTTTTTAAGTTTTTTATAATAGTAGCAGACATGTGGATACTTGTGGATATTTGGCGAGAAATGAACGGAAAGAAAGCAAAATATGTCCTTTTTTATTATATTAACTCAAAAACTGATAACATTTTAAATGAATCTACTTCAAAAGACATGTCAAGAACCACATGACGTGTTGTTTCAATTGTAATATAAAGTATTTCATATATTGATGAATTGAATTATGAATAAAGTTTAAAATGTGCTTGTAACTATTCATAAAAGACAAAATGATCCCTGTGACCATTGTATCATTCGAAGACAATTGCTGGATACCTTGACAGAATCCGTATTCCCTCCCTACATAGTTTTAAGATAATATTTACAGATTGTGATCCCTAATGAGCAAATTTGCAGCCGCCATAGTGTTAGCTAATCATAAAATAACCACGTGATATTGTCATGATATAGGCTGACTTTGTTGAATATCTAAAGAAAATATGTCACGATCAAGGCATGTCACGTTGCTGATTTTGTTGAATATATATTGGGTTATATAAAACTATACCTATTATATAATAGTAACACATCATAGAGGAAAGTCGAAGTAAAGTTTATAACTTTTATTGAAGCACTCAACACATAGTGATCAACAGTAACATGAGTTAAATATGAAACATTTCTAACACATAAAATCACTTCCAAATGTTAAAAGTATAAAGTTTTCCAAAGCAATCTCACTGCCCACTCAAGGAATGTTTAATCTTTATTTAATATGAGCAGTTGTAACTATTAACAGTAGTAGCTTTGTATTAGAATCATTCCTTAAAATCTGTATTAACAATTCTTAAAATATTGCCTTAAACCTTGGAAAAATAGCTTAAACAATTTATGGTGTTTTCCTAATTGTCTAATTTCTAACCTTGATAACGGCTAAACGCTTTCCAAAGTTAAGAATTAGCGCGAGAACAAAACAGCGCACCGGTGAACCGTGTCAAAAATAACAGAAAATATGTGTAAATACTTGTAATAAATGAAACAGCTTATCAAAACCCAAAGTAAATTAATATGCTCATTTAAAGCTACATGCCTTCAGATGTTTCAAAATATTTCAATAAAATCAAACTACTAAGATGTAAGGAAAGGTAAAAAGTTTCAAGATTCAAGTAATATTTAACAAATTATGTGCGATTAATGACAGATATTTCAGTATTTACAACCATATTTCTACTGCGTTACTAACGCAGTAAAGGCTATTTATGCATACTTTGACCACTTTTTGGTAATTTAATTGGTATGTAGGTACCATTGATAATGTGTAAACTGCTTCCTTTTGGCTAATTTACAATTTTACACATTCAAATACATTTTCAAAATTTTCATGAAATAAGCATGAATTTGGACAGTCTATTAATACTAAATCTGCAACGCAACCAAAATGCACCCAAAAAATGACTGATCACCCCAGAAAATGGTTGCAGGTAAATGCACCCCAAAAACAGTCTGCCAGCAACAAAAAATACACTTAACGAAATGGTTTATCACCCGTTAAATTGAGTGCAATCTTAGAAAATTTGAAAAAGACTGATAAACAAACAAATATGGCCATCTCGGCAAAGTTTTTGTATACATTGCTTGCAATGTATACAGAGTTATACGCTATATCTCCACAGGCGTTACAGATTAGCCTTTACCTAGCAACATTCACTTCCGGATAAAAACCGCTATAGAAACTAGTTCTTCATTCTGCTGTATTGTTACATTCCGACTATACATCATTTGAATATTGTTTGCAAAGTTGTTTTAATGCTTTGAAAGTTCCAAATCGTTCATTTTCATGAAATGATAGACTCTACATTCCTTTAAAGAAAACAAAAAATAACAGTTCATTGATAAAATCGTAGTTTATACCTACGCGTTAAACTTTGCATATACACAAGCGCTTGCTAGCATGAATGAATATAGTAAAGTCGTCAGAATTATATAATGTGGACGAAACATCTAAGATAGATATTTAATCAAATAAAATTCCTGATTTACATTAATGCAATAAAATTGTCCTAAAATGTTTTACAAAATGAGTATGATGCTCCGTAACAAAATTTACCTGTGTATACCGGAAATGTATTTTTTAAACCTGGCAACTATCGTGGCTTCAAAAAATAGAAATTTCGTAAGCTTTTCTTTTGAATACCTTTTTTACAAATTATTTACCTTTCACTTTTGTATGCCTTAGATTTTTGAAAAGAAATATGTTTCGAAATTCAGCTTATATTGACTGATTCAGTACGGGTAAAAATAAAGATTCGGCAACTCGACCATTCAACTCATAACAAATCGTCGAACTTGGGATATTGGCGATTAAGCCAGAGCAAATAAATACATTAAATTTATGTTCAGAAAATAGGAATTATTTTAATCTGTTTATATTAATGGGTGCATGGAATTACCGAAAAATACCGAATAACCGAAAAACACCGAAATATACCGAAAAACACTTTAAATAAAAAGAAATATTAAGCTGTGATATCAACAATTTTTAATGCTTATTTGATGAAATGGGTTCAATAATATCAGTTTTAAATCGATATTATATCATAAAATACGCTGATGAAAGTGTTCGCTGAGCCTGCGTTGCACATAGAAAAGCCGAAAAACACATGCCACAGGCAATAAAAAAATGATGTTTTCCATTCTAATCACTAGAGTAATAGACCCTTCTTAATATAACCTCATACATATTCATAGATTTCTCAGAACGAGGCTAACAGGGCAAGCTTTAATATCTGCTCTATGTAAACATATGACGAATATATGGCCGAAAGATTTTCCTACAATGGCAGAGATCTTCATATTGTACCATTTACTACATACATGTTGAGAACTTTATTTAACATTACAAAAATCTCTTCTGGAGATAAAATTAATCAACAACAAAGTTTATTTTATGCTATATACAGTGAAGGATATACATGTATTCAAGACCTGAAAAGTGAATTAATGTTTATGATATTTCCAAGTAATTTCTAATTTTCCGTGTCAGTATAAATATCATGTTAACTCTTTGCAACTTATACAAACATTGTCTGTGTAATCAGTATTTTATTGCTAACCTAAAAACATGTTCGTCAAGAGTGTATCTGATAATAGATGTAAACAGCTGGATGCTGAATTCTGTACCATACTTCTCCTAAATTTAGCTATTGAAATTAAAAAAAAAACACACAATAAGTTTTATTCACTTTCTATCTAAAAGTAAAAAAATCTGGATGACTGTCTATAGTAACTGGTTAATTTTACAGACAGCCTTATCAAATCAAAATAATATTTTGTTTAGATATGACACCACACCCCCCTGTCTTATACATTTCAATGGATTTTAAGTATCATAACACATGATGTTGTCTACAGCAATGTAAAAATACATTTCAAGCTAAGTAAAGAACGTAAAACTTATAAAATTATCAACTATTTTAATTAATTACAGTTTGAAATACTTAGTATATAACGAATTACAATCATTTAATTGTAAATATCAGTCAAATCTTAAGACGAAGCTGAGGTATCATTAGCTTCTTGCACTTGTCCAGTTGGTCCGACTTGATTATGTGGTCATATTGTTGGAAGCCTGTACTAGCTGGTATATAACAAATCATTAGGATACACGGCACTTCTAGAATATTATGCCGGGACTAACCAACCCCATACATTCCATGTACTTAGGGGACTGAACATTTGCGGAAAACCTGTGCAGGACCGTGCAGGACCTTGCAGTCGGAGGGTATTAGGAAAGACAGCATCTAGCTTCAGCACTTCTTTTAACATTCCAAGACATATTCACAGTTTATAATGCAATAAGAGGACAAAATATGTAATTAACATGCTGACATATTCCCTGAAGCTGTACCATATATGTAACAAAGTACAATGTTAAAAACAAAGTAATGCGATGATTTCTTTTTAATTATTTATTTTAATGTAAGACGCAAAAGACTAAACAAATGATCCTTTAAAATATGCTAAAAACATTTCGTAAGCTTGCAACATCCCTTTCTTTTTACCAGTCAAACTGATTGTTTTGCTTGCTTCATAATAAACGCTCTTATGTTTTTGCTGATTTTATATATATATATATATATATATATATATATGTGTGTGTGTGTGTGTGTGTTGGAAATCCTGTATAACAAGATATATAAATGTCATCATTTGAAAATTTGTTCGTATCAAATGTTCAATATCACATTGACGTTTGTATCAAATGTTCAATATCACTGTTTGTTTTCTTTCTAAGTTTTCTGTATTTCTTCTTTGAACTGTTTGATAGTTTCGTTTTCATCTGTTCTGCAACTGCCATGAAGAGGAATTACAATTAATGGCGATTCAAATACCAGTTGTCAATTTATGTTCTTGACTGTTACCAATGGAATTCCTGAAAAATATATACATTTTATTTAGAAGTGGAAACAAGAATTATGACATTTCTAGAATATATCAATTAATATTTTAATTGCACGTACATTTTTACAGTGGCTGAACTTTATTTATGTGTAAAAATGAAAATTAAATCTTGTGTTGTACGTTTCAACTGGCAAAATCTTCTTTAGTGTTCATCATACTGTTGTGTTCATAACTTCTCTAGTCAAACCAAGAAAGTACATCTATTATCTTCATACATTTTCGAATTGGTGTCAATGATCGTTAATCTTATCGTGTGAAATGCTTCAAAACGAGCAACTGTTGTCATGTATTGATCTGAAATAGTACATAAAATAACTGTTATTGCTTTTTAGTATAAAAACGGTATTGATTTAGATTCTGAAGCACTTATGTTTTAAATGTCATAATTATAAGTGTGATATTTAAATGAAATTTATGAACAAAACATGTTTTTATGTTAATAATTAAATAACATTAAAAATAATGAGAAATCAGATTAATTAAGGTAAGTAGTAATACATATAAAGTAGCTTGGTTTAAAAAAAATAGAACAGTAGAATTTTACCTTGAAATGTTCTCAATTATTCCTTTTTATTTTCACAATCCCTGCATTTATTAAACTCACATCCTCAGGTATTTTATAAAAAAATAACCGTATAATCATATCTAGAAGTGGAATAGACATATTTAAAATAAGAGCTTTTAGTTAAATTTTTCAACCGTCTAAATGAATAAATATAACATTATATTTGTTAGCAATGTAAAATATCAGTAATACTTTTGTAATAATCATTGTATGAAATTATTTCGGCTATTTTACTGCCTAGCGTCAAAAACGTAGAAAAGGCGAAAAACACATTTTACTTGCTATAAAATAGATATATTTAAAAAAGTGCTGCTAAATACATTTTTCAACCGTTTAAATGAATAACTATTACATAAATTGTATTACCTTTGTAAACTGTCAGTTTTTTTGTAATAAATACAGTATGAAAAACTTGTGTTTTTTTCCGGCTATGCACGTAACAGTCAGCGTTAAAAACATTGAAAATCCGAAAACCACAATTGGACGCGCTATAAGAAAGGTATATGAATAAAAATACCCATAGAATTAGACTTTTCAATCGTTTAAATAATCTATCTTTTACTTTTTATTTGTTTATAGTAAAAAAATAGTCTTGCAGTCGATTTATATTTATGCTATATGAACTTACGTAGTTTCAATAGAGTAAAGAATATAGAAAAGCAATTATACTTTATTGCTGATATAATGTACACATCATCTAAATCATTACGCAGTATTTATTTTTATTATCTTATTATTTATTTCAGTGGTGAAACTTATAGGCTGGCTCAGGGTGAGCTGTAAGAATTGTTACTGTCGGTCATCCACCTTATGTCAACTATGGTCTGTCCACATTTAGCATCGTCGGATACCTATGGCCGAACCATTTACATTTATCCGTTATGTCATGTTAAATGTTAATCAACCATGTGTATCCGACGATGACATTTAGTTGTTAACACTCTACTGGTCACACTTTTGCCCCAATTGTCTCAAAACTTGGTAAGAATGTGTGTGACAGGTTTTGCTCCGAGTTTGACCTTGGTTGAAAATCAGAAGTAGGTCACAGTAGCCAAAAATAGAAAAATGTTTTTAGCTCAATATTGTGAATGGTTCATCTAAAGTTAAGAAGTTGGTAACACAGCCTGATTATGGAAAAAAAAACCTTGTTAACTTGCTGTCGAATACAAATGAATACTTGGAAAGGTTGTATATGAAGACTATATGTAACAATTATGGAATAATGAAAATATTACAGTACATTTGAATTGATTTGATTATAGATTTCATTTTTATTAATAAATGATAAAGTAATTCATTTGAAAATAAATGCGTAGAGATGAATACAACACACCAGAATATATATATTAATGCATCAAAGTACAGTACATAGATCTGTAACATG
Source organism: Ruditapes philippinarum (assembly GCF_026571515.1). NCBI lineage: Eukaryota > Metazoa > Mollusca > Bivalvia > Venerida > Veneridae > Ruditapes > Ruditapes philippinarum. The sequence goes on from NW_026857704.1 coordinate 8,595, forward strand.
GAAAGCTATGCAACACACTTGCCATAGCTTTTGCAGAAGCGGTTGGTCCATCGCAGCGTCGGTGGAGTATTCGTCGCAGAAGCGGTGGATTAAATATGGCCGTTTGCTGTTGTCGGTAAGTAAAAGACTGAATTTTGATTTATCTTTTAATGTATTACTGGTAATATTTAGTGAGACTGGAGCCCACATAAGTACTCTTTCAACTTATTACACGCACACGGTGCAGTTCATTGCTGTTTATGCAAACACTTCTGTACAGTTTGACGAGAGGATGCCACTTTTGCCTAATTGTGGTTAAAACACGTACAAATGTGTGCAAAACGACACCATAATACAATGGCATCACATCGCATGAATGATACTTTCACAAATTAACCATAATTTGGAAATTTGGGAAATTATTATTGCCTGTTTATAAAATAAATGAAACAAAAATGTTTCAACGCAGACGGCGGAGGATTCGATTGCAACGCAGTGCGGTGGGCCCGATACCATTTATGCATATTTTGAGGGTTTATCTTGACGTAAAGCACTTTTCAATTGAACAAAGTCATGTACCTTAGATAGGTTTTAAGTATTTACGCTTGGTAACTAACAACAATACCACAATGCATTGCGAACAAAATGTAGTCTATGTAAAACTAGTTAAGTGTGTACTCAGCAAAGATTAAATTCCTTGATTTAAATCAAGTTAAGTGGTACATAAAAAAGATAAAATACATAACAAAGCTAACAAATGCTAGTTTTAGATAAACAATAAGTGACAGGTCATGATATCACAGACGAAATGACAGTTTCAAGATCAGATCTTTTCTTCATGCATTTCGTACCATCATCATATAATATTTGTACACAATAGATTTCGATATATATTAAAGAAACTGCGAAATTTGAAATGAATCGAATTTTAGTATCTGTATTTTTATTTTATTTACTTTTAAACAAAAAAGTTTCTATATTTTACACAGCCCGGAGAATTTTGATGGTCCTTTCAACAGGGAGACCGCATTTTGGACAGTATTTGCAGCAATAATAACAGTTCTCACACATCAGAAGATGTCCACATTCCATGAACACCCTGCTCTTTGGTCTTTCCCTACACATTATACAATAGAAAACGGCTCGTAGTCGTTTATTCTCTTCCTTCAAGTGTTCATCCATATCTAGAAAATAAAATAAGATATCCATTTTACAAATGATGAAATGAATTTACTTGTATTTTAAAAATATATTTGAACAAAAAAGAAATAGTATGGACACACTAGCAGTATGATGCTATTCATAAAAATTGTACACGCTCTGTATACAGTTTACAGTACAGTAACACAAGAAGTATAATCTAGTGGAAAATAAATTATCGAGACTTTCAGTCAAACAAATTGTAGATTTATCCCAAACAATCATGCTTCAAGTTTTAAGTTTCAAGTTTATATTTCAAACAAGTATGTGGCCGTCGGAACCAAAAATTATCAACACGAATGACAAAGAAAAAAGGTGTATGAAGATAATATCGTATCGTAGCTAGTTCCAATCCGGAGCGAAGAGAAATTTCTCCTTGACAATTGATCGCTGTTACTTAGTCATTTGTCTTTAATCACTGATTTAGAAATTATATGGAATAAATAGTTGGGCACGTTTTAGTTATTCAAGAAAGCCAAGTAAAGGTGGACAGACCGACGGCCTAATGAACTGATCCTTCTTGGTTTGTCGGTCAACTGGCTTAAATAATTCCTACGCATCAAAACTCAAAACTGGTGTTTATATAGTCAATAAACACCACTGAAATCAATATTATTTCGTAAATAAAACTGTACTCTATAATTTATTCTTCCCACTAGTAAAACAGTATTAAATATTTTATTCGTCCATGTGAACGTTGAGATAGAGGAAATTGTTGACGACAGACGGACCACCCGACAGGCTTCAATCTTATACACCATAATTATATTCTTTCGGATACCTCGATTAATTTGATTATTTCAATTATGACATGATAATCCTAACAAAAAAATTTTAAGGGATAATTAATGTTAGGTATTATCATTTGTCAAAGAACATCTCCCGAATTATTAATATGACACCATTATCATTTTGTTGTTGCATTCATCAAAGTTGTAAAAATTTGCTCCGGTTTAGAACATAAAAAATATTTTAGAAATCTATTATCACAAATTAAATATTTAAAAAAGCACTTACCTTTGCAATTACTGTAAATAAAATGTTGCACTTCTTCAATGCTTCGTTATTGCGAATTTGTACGTTTACGTTCGACTGTATGATGTAGCCAGAATATTTGAAAGGCATTTAATATAAGATGGTACAAAAAGTTTGTCATCTACAACTGAGCCGTGTGATGACAAAACCAACAAAGTGGGTTTGCGAACGCGCAGTATGATCAGGATCCATGCTGTTCGCTATCAGTTTCTCTACTTGTAATAGGGTTTTTGAAGCGAACAACATGGATCCTTATCAGATTGCATGGTCTCAAACCCACTATGTTGGTTTTGTCATCACACGGCTCAAATGTGTTATCTCTTGTGATTTTGATAAGTGGATATTCGCTGATAAACTAACAACAGGTTCTCACAATAAAACGTGATAACGTACTTATGTTACAAATGTACTGATGATGTCAGAAATTAAAACCACTTTGCTTACACCTTTAAAATCATCAAGTAAAATCGTCCAGTCAAGATCTCTTCTCCAATTGATCTCATAGAGTCAAAGAAGCATAAACAAATTGCCAATTTAGGAACAGTTGACGAAAGCTTATCAATAATGGCAAATACACCAGTAAAATCAATCATCGATTCTGGCAAAGGAGGACCTCTTATGTATAGCTGAAACAGTTAAAAACTCATTAGAATATGACATAACCCATAAAACCCATAAAATTTTAGATATATTAAAAAAAAGATTCATTTGACAAAACTAATGTGACAAGACACACCAATTAAATTTGTAAAAAGAAAACGTTAAGATTTGTTCAAACATGTCTTTGTTTGCTTTAAAAAAAAGTATAAAGTCGAGCGTTGCCCCCGCCCGGCGGTGGCTCTTGCTGCATTCATCCTGGGACAGAAAGATACACTATTAGCCCAAGATTCATCAGAGTTGTACAAATTTGCTTAGGTTAAGAATTTTATACCGCAAATGACTATACATTGAAATAAAAAATAAAAATATTTTAGAAATCATTTATCACAAATTAAATATTTAAAAAAGCACTTGCCTTTGTCAGAATTATCAACCATTACATTAAAATTTTAAAGTATATAAACTTTCCTTAAATTGCTGAAACCGTAAAACCACCTTTATTAGCCAATAAAGCGAGTATTAACTATATAGAGGTAATTTTATGGTAAAACAATTTATTATGACCGTTGGGAATAGAATGTTAAGGTATTATATAGATAAGTAGAAAATTACATAGAGGATATCACCTTGACTTTTAATTATTATCATGAAAACTTAAGATATTATATAGATAAGTAGAAAATTACATAGAGGATATCACTTTGACTTTTATTATCACGAAAATTCAACAATGCATAGCATAGTTTAGTTTAATAATATTTTATTGCAACTATAATTATAATACATGTAAGATATGAATAACACAAAAACAAATGTACAAATTAGTCTTATGCAAATGGGTTGGGCTACAAGTTATTACAACATTAGCAACAGCCCTTCCCACAAAGTCTAACTTTTATAATACATATTTTCCGGATAGTTTCATAAGAATAAGTACAAGTACAAGTTACAAATTGATTTGTCAGTGAAAGTGAAAAAAAATCAAAACGAACACACACAAAGGCACACACGCACGCACGCACAAACACACACACACACCCTTCACCCCAAAGATAGGGACACTGTAACGCATGCAGGCACTCTGTGTACGTGTCTCCTCCATGACCGAGCTCCGATACTGGTGTCACACTGCCTATGTGACGAGCTGAGGGCTGACCAACAGGTACCGGGCGGTGATTCTGACGTCGAAACCTACCCTCGCAAACATGAAAATAAAACATACCCTTCCCCAAGCTGGCGACCTAATCTCTCCGGTTTTGGCAAGGTCATGGACATACCTGAACAGCCATGGGTAGCAAGTGGTGTCACACTTCCATCTTCTGTCCGAGATGGGGGTCGGTAAATGAACCTGAAACGAGAAAAACGGCCGGAAAAGTGTGGTCGATGGGGGTCGGCGCTCATTCTCGACCCTTCAGCCCCAAGAAAGGGGACACTGTAACGCATGCAGGCACTCTGTGTACGTGTCCCCTCCATGACCGAGCCCCGATACTGGTGTCACACTGCCTATGTGACGAGCTGAGGATGACTGACCAAAAGGTACCGGGCGGTGATTCTGACGTCGAAACCTACCCTCGCAAACATGAAAATAAAACATACCCTTCCCCAAGCTGGCGACCTAATCTCTCCGGTTTTGGCAAGGCCATGGACATACCTGAACAGCCATGGGTAGCAAGTGGTGTCACACTTCCATCTTCTGTTTGAGATGGGGGTCTGTAAATGAGCCTGAAACGAGAAAAACGGCCGGAAAAGTGTGGTCGATGTGGGGTCGGCGCTCATTCTCGACCCTTCAGCGCCAAGATAGGGACACTGTAACGCATGCAGGCACTCTGTGTACGTGTCCCCTCCATGACCTGAGCCCCGATACTGGTGTCACACTGCCTATGTTACGAGCTGAGGCTGACCAACAGGTACCGGGCGGTGATTCTGAGGTCGAAACCTACCCTCGCAAACATGAAAATAAAACATACCCTTCCCCAAGCTGGCGACCTAATCTCTCCGGTTTTGGCAAGGCCATGGACATACCTGAACAGCCATGGGTAGCAAGTGGTGTCACACTTCCATCTTCTGTCCGAGATGGGGGTCGGTAAATGAGCCTGAAACGAGAAAAACGGCCGGAAAAGTGTGGTCGATGGGGGGTCGGCGCTCATTCTCGACCCTTCAGCCCCAAGATAGGGACACTGTAACGCATGCAGGCACTCTGTGTACGTGTCCCCTCCATGACCGAGCCCCGATACTGGTGTCACACTGCCTATGTGACGAGCTGAGGGCTGACCAACAGGTACCGGGCGGTGATTCTGACGTCGAAACCTACCCTCGCAAACATGAAAATAAAACATACCCTTCCCCAAGCTGGCGACCTAATCTCTCCGGTTTTGGCAAGGCCATGGACATACCTGAACAGCCATGGGTAGCAAGTGGTGTCACACTTCCATCTTCTGTCCGAGATGGGGGTCGGTAAATGAGCCTGAAACGAGAAAAACGGCCGGAAAAGTGTGGTCGATGGGGGGTCGGCGCTCATTCTCGACCCTTCAGCCCCAAGATAGGGACACTGTAACGCATGCAGGTACTCTGTGTTTGTGTCCCCTCCATGACCGAGTACCGATACTGGTGTCACACTGCCTATGTGACGAGCTGAGAGCTGACCAACAGGTACCGGGCGGTGATTCTGACGTCGAAACCTACCCTCGCAAACATGAAAATAAAACATACCTTTCCCCAAGCTGGCGACCTAATCTCTCCGGTTATGGCAAGGCCATGGACATACCTGAACAGCCATGGGTAGCAAGTGGTGTCACACTTCCATCTTCTGTCAGAGATGGGGGTCGGTAAATGAGCCTGAAACGAGAAAAACGGCCGGAAAATTGTGGTCAATGGAGGGGTCGGCGCTCATTCTCGACCCTTCATCCCCAAGATAGGGACACTGTAACGCATGCAGGCACTCTGTGTACGTGACTCCTTCATGACCGAGCCCCGATACTGGTGTCACACTGTCTATGTGACGAGCTGAGGGCTGACCAACAGGTACCCGGCGGTGATTCTGAAGTCGAAACCTACCCTCGCAAACATGAAAATAAAACATACCCTTCCCCAAGCTGGCGACCTAATCTCTCCGGTTTTGGCAAGGCCATGGATATACCTGAACAGCCATGGGTAGCAAGTGGTGTCACACTTCCATCTTCTGTCCGAGATGGGGGTCGGTAAATGAGCCTGAAACGAGAAAAAACGGCCGGAAAAGTGTGGTCGATGGGGGTCGGCGCTCATTCTCGACCCTTCAGCCCCAAGATAGGGACACTGTAACGCATGCAGGCACTCTGTGTACGTGTCCCCTCCATGACCGAGCCCTGATACTGGTGTCACACTGCCTATGTGACGAGCTGAGGGCTGACCAACAGATACCGGGCGGTGATTCTGATGTCTAAACCTACCCTCGCATACATGAAAATAAAACATACCCTTCCCCAAGCTGGCGACCTAATCTCTCCGGTTTTGGCAAGGCGATGGACATACCTGAACAGCCATGGGTAGCAAGTGGTGTCACACTTCCATCTTCTGTCCGAGATTGGGGTCGGTAAATGAGCCTGAAACGAGAAAAACGGCCGGAAAAGTGTGGTCGATGGGGGTCGGCGCTCATTCTCGACCCTTCAGCCCCAAGATAGGGACACTGTAACGCATGCAGGCACTCTGTGTACGTGTCCCCTCCATGACCGAGCCCCGATACTTGTGTCACACTGCCTATGTGACGAGCTGAGGGCTGACCAACAGATACCGGGCGGTGATTCTGACGTCGAAACATACCCTCGCAAACATGAAAATAAAACTTCCCCTTCCCCAAGCTGGTGACCTAATCTCTCCGGTTTTGGCAAGGCCAAGGACATACCTGAACAGCCATGGGTAGCAAGTGGTGTCACACTTCCATCTTCTGTCCGAGATGGGGGTCGGTAAATGAGCCTGAAACGAGAAAAACGGTTGGAAAAGTGTGGTCGATTGGGGTCGGCGCTCATTCTTGACCCTTTAGGCCCAAGAAAGGGGCACTGTAACGCATGCAGGCACTCTGTGTTCGTGTCCCCTCCATGACCGAGCCCCGATACTGGTGTCACACTGCCTATGTGACGAGCTGAGGGCTGACCAACAGGTACCGGGCGGTGATTCTGACGTCGAAAATTACCCTCAGAAATATGAGAAAAAAACATACCCTTCCCCAAGCTGGCGACCTAATCTCTCCGGTTGTGGCAAGGCCATGGACATACCTGAACAGCAATGGGTAGCAAGTTGCGTCACATTTCCATCTTCTGTCCGAGATGGGGGTCGGTAAAAGAGCCTGAAACGAGAAAAACGGCCGGAAAAGTGTGGACGATGGGGGTCGGCGCTCATTCTCGACCCTTCAGCCCCAAGATGGGGACACTGTAACGCATGCAGGCACTCTGTGTACGTGTCCCCTCCATGACCGAGCCCCGATACTGGTGTCACACTGCCTATGTTACGAGCTGAGGGCTGACCAACAGGTACCGGGCGGTGATTCTGACGTCGAAACCTACCCTCGCATACATGAAAATAAAACATACCCTTCCCCAAGCTGGCGACCTAATCTCTCCGGTTTTGGCAAGGCGATGGACATACCTGAACAGCCATGGGTAGCAAGTGGTGTCACACTTCCATCTTCTGTCCGAGATTGGGGTCGGTAAATGAGCCTGAAACGAGAAAAACGGCCGGAAAAGTGTGGTCGATGGGGGTCGGCGCTCATTCTCGACCCTTCAGCCCCAAGATAGGGACACTGTAACGCATGCAGGCACTCTGTGTACGTGTCCCCTCCATGACCGAGCCCCGATACTGGTGTCACACTGCCTATGTGACGAGCTGAGGGCTGACCAACAGGTACCGGGCGGTGATTCTGACGTCGAAACCTACCCTCGCAAACATGAAAATAAAACATACCCTTCCCCAAGCTGGCGACCTAATCTCTCCGGTTTTGGCAAGGCCATGGACATACCTGAACAGCCATGGGTAGCAAGTGGTGTCACACTTCCATCTTCTGTCCGAGATGGGGGTCGGTAAATGAGCCTGAAACGAGAAAAACGGTTGGAAAAGTGTGGTCGATTGGGGTCGGCGCTCATTCTTGACCCTTTAGGCCCAAGAAAGGGGCACTGTAACGCATGCAGGCACTCTGTGTTCGTGTCCCCTCCATGACCGAGCCCCGATACTGGTGTCACACTGCCTATGTGACGAGCTGAGGGCTGACCAACAGGTACCGGGCGGTGATTCTGACGTCGAAACCTACTCTCGCAAACATGAAAATAAAACATACCCTTCCCCAAGCTGTTGACCTAATCTCTCCGGTTTAGACAAGGGCATGGACATACCTGAACAGCCATGGGTAGCAAGTCGTGTCACACTTCCATCTTCTGTCCGAGATGGGGGTCGGTAAATGAGCCTGAAACGAGAAAAACGGCCGGAAAAGTGTGGTCGATGGGGGGTCGGCGCTCATTCTCGACCCTTCAGCCCCAAGATAGGGACACTGTAACGCATGCAGGCACTCTGTGTACTTGTCTCCTCCATGACCGAGCCCCGATACTGGTGTCACACTGCCTTTGTTACGAGCTGAGGGCTGACCAACAGGTACCGGGCGGTGATTCTGACGTCGAAACCTACTCTCGCAAACATGAAAATAAAACATACCCTTCCCCAAGATGTTGACCTAATCTCTCCGGTTTAGGCAAGGCCATGGACATACCTGAACAGCCATGGGTAGCAAGTGGTGTCACAATTCCATCTTCTGTCCGAGATGGGGGTCGGTAAATGAGCCTGAAACGAGAAAAACGGCCGGAAAAGTGTGGTCGATGGGGGGTCGGCGCTCATTCTCGACCCTTCAGCCACAAGATAGGGACACTGTAATGCATGCAGGCACTCTATGTACGTGTCCCCTCCATGACCGAGCCCCGATACTGCTGTCACACTGCCTTTGTTACGAGCTGAGGGCTGACCAATAGGTACCGGGCGGTGATTCTGACGTCGAAACCTACCCTCGCAAACATGAAAATAAAACATACCCTTCCTCAAGCTGGCGACCTAATCTCTCCGGTTTTGGCAAGGCCATGGACATACCTGAACAGCCATGGGTAGCAAGTGGTGTCACACTTCCATCTTCTGTCCGAGATGGGGGTCGGTAAATGAGCCTGAAACGAGAAAAACGGCCGGAAAAGTGTGGTCGATGGGGTGTCAGCGCTCATTCTCGACCCTTCAGCCCCAAGAAATAGGCACTGTAACGCATGAAGGCACTCTGTGTACGTGTCCCCTCCATGATCGAGCCCCGATACTGGTGTCACACTGCCTATGTGACGAGCTGAGGGCTGACCAACAGGTACCGGGCGGTGATTCTGACGTCGAAACCTACCCTCGCAAACATGAAAATAAAACATACCCTTCCCCAAGCTGGCGACCTAATCTCTCCGGTTTTGGCAAGGCCATGGACATACCTGAACAGCCATGGGTAGCAAGTGGTGTCACACTTCCATCTTCTGTCCGAGATGGGGGTCGGTAAATGAGCCTGAAACGAGAAAAACGGCCGGAAAAGTGTGGTCGATGGGGGTCGGCGCTCATTCTCGACCCTCCAGCCCCAAGAAAGGGACACTGTAACGCATGCAGGCACTCTGTGTACGTGTCCCCTCCATGACCGAGCCCCGATACTGGTGTCACACTGCCTATGTGACAAGCTGAGGGATGACTAACAGGTACCGGGCGGTGATTCTGACGTCGAAACCTACCCTCGCAAACATGAAAATAAAACATACCCTTCCCCAAGCTGGCGACCTTATCTCTCCGGTTTTGGCAAGGCCATGGACATACCTGAACAGCCATGGGTAGCAAGTGGTGTCACACTTCCACCTTCTGTTTGAGATGGGGGTCGGTAAATGAGCCTAAAACGAGAAAAACGGCCGGAAAAGTGTGGTCGATGGGTGGCGGCGCTCATTCTCGACCCTTCAGCGCCAAGATAGGGACACTGTAACGCATGCAGGCACTCTGTGTACGTATCCCCTCCATGATTGAGCCCCGATACTGGTGTCACACTGCCTATGTTACGAGCTGAGAGCTGACCAACAGGTACCGGGCGGTGATTCTGAGGTCGAAACCTACCCTCGCAAACATGAAAATAAAACATACCCTTCCCCAAGCTGGCGACCTAATCTCTCCGGTTTTGGCAAGGGCATTGATATACCTGAACAGCCATGGGTAACAAGTGGTGTCACACTTCCATCTTCTGTCCGAGATGGGGGTCAGTAAATGAGCCTGAAACGAGAAAAACGGCCGGAAAAGTGTGGTCGATGGGGGGTCGACGCTTATTCTCGACCCTTCAGCCCCAAGATAGGGACACTGTAACGCATGCAGGTACTCTGTGTTTGTGTCCCCTCCATGACCGAGTACCGATACTGGTGTCACACTGCCTATGTGACGAGCTGAGAGCTGACCAACAGGTACCGGGCGGTGATTCTGACGTCGAAACCTACCCTCGCAAACATGAAAATAAAACATACCTTTCCCCAAGCTGTCGACCTAATCTCTCCGGTTATGGCAAGGCCATGGACATACCTGAACAGCCATGGGTAGCAAGTGGTGTCACACTTCCATCTTCTGTCAGAGATGGGGGTCGGTAAATGAGCCTGAAACGAGAAAAACGGCCGGAAAATTGTGGTCAATGGAGGGGTCGGCGCTCATTCTCGACCCTTCATCCCCAAGATAGGGACACTGTAACGCATGCAGGCACTCTGTGTACGTGACCCCTTCATGACCGAGCCCCGATACTGGTGTCACACTGCCTATGTGACGAGCTGAGGGCTAACCAACAGGTACCCGGCGGTGATTCTGAAGTCGAAACCTACCCTCGCAAACATGAAAATAAAACATACCCTTCCCCAAGCTGGCGACCTAATCTCTCCGGTTTTGGCAAGGCCATGGATATACCTGAACAGCCATGGGTAGCAAGTGGTGTCACACTTCCATCTTCTGTCCGAGATGGGGGTCGGTAAATGAGCCTGAAACGAGAAAAACGGCCGGAAAAGTGTGGTCGATTGGGGGTCGGCGTTCATTCTCGACTCTTCAGCCCCAAGATAGGGACACTGTAACGCATGCAGGCACTCTGTGTACGTGTCTCCTCCATGACCGAGCCCCGATACTGGTGTCACACTGCCTATGTGACGAGCTGAGGGCTGACCAACAGGTACCGGGCGGTGATTCTGACGTCGAAAATTACCCTCAGAAATATGAGAAAAAAACATACCCTTCCCCAAGCTGGCGACCTAATCTCTCCGGTTGTGGCAAGGCCATGGACATACCTGAACAGCAATGGGTAGCAAGTTGCGTCACATTTCCATCTTCTGTCCGAGATGGGGGTCGGTAAAAGAGCCTGAAACGAGAAAAACGGCCGGAAAAGTGTGGTCGATGGGGGGTCGGCGATCATTCTCGACCCTTCAGCCCAAAGATAGGGACACTGTAACGCATGCAGGCACTCTGTGTACGTGTCCCCTCCATGACCGAGCCCCGATACTGGTGTCACACTGCCTATGTGACGAGCTGAGGGCTGACCAACAGTTACCGGGCGGTGATTCTAACGTCGAAACCTACCTTCGCAAACATGAAAATAAAACATACCCTTCCCCAAGCTGGCGACCTAATCTCTCCGGTTTGGCAAGGCCATGGACATACCTGAACAGCCATGGGTAGCAAGTGGTGTCACACTTCCATCTTCTGTCCGAGATGGGGGTCGGTAAATGAGCCTGAAACGAGAAAAATGGCCGGAAAAGTGTGGTCGATGGGGGGTCGGCGCTCATTCTCGACCCTTCAGCCTCATGATAGGGACACTGTAACGCATGCAGGCACTCTGTGTACGTGTCCCCTCCATGACCGAGCCCCGATACTGGTGTCACACTGCCTATGTGACGAGCTGAGAGCTGACCAACAGGTACCGGGCGGTGATTCTGACGTCGAAACCTACCCTCGCAAACATGAAAATAAAAAATACCCTTCCCCAAGCTGGCGACCTAATCTCTCCGGTTTTGGCAAGGCCATGGACATACCTGAACAGCCATGGGTAGCAAGTGGTGTCACACTTCCATCTTCTGTCCGAGATGGGGGTCGGTAAATGAGCCTGAAACGAGAAAAACGGCCGGAAAAGTGTGGTCGATGGGGGTCGGCGCTCATTCTCGACCCTTCAGCCCCAAGACAGGGACACTGTAACGCATGCAGGCACTCTGTGTACGTGTCCCCTCCATGACCGAGCCCCGATACTGGTGTCACACTGCCTATGTGACGAGCTGAGGGCTGACCAACAGGTACCGGGCGGTGATTCTGACGTCGAAAATTACCCTCAGAAACATGAGAAAAAAAACATACCCTTCCCCAAGCTGGCGACCTAATCTCTCCGGTTTTGGCAAGGCCATGGACATACCTGAACAGCCATGGGTAGCAAGTGGTGTCACACTTCCATCTTCTGTCCGAGATGGGGGTCGGTAAAAGAGCCTGAAACGAGAAAAACGGCCGGAAAAGTGTGGTCGATGGGGGGTCGGCGCTCATTTCCGACCCTTCAGCCCCAAGACAGGGACACTGTAACGCATGCAGGCACTCTGTGTACGTGTCCCCTCCATTACCGAGCCCCGATACTGGTGTCACACTGCTATGTGACGAGCTGAGGGCTGACCAACAGGTACCGGGCGGTGATTCTGACGTCGAAAATTACCCTCAGAAACATGAGAAAAAAAACATACCCTTCCCCAAGCTGGCGACCTAATCTCTCCGGTTGTGGCAAGGCCATGGACATACCTGAACAGCCATGGGTAGCAAGTGGTGTCACATTTCCATCTTCTGTCCGAGATGGGGGTCGGTAAATGAGCCTGAAACGAGAAAAACGGCCGGAAAAGTGTGGTCGATGGGGGGTCGGCGCTCATTCTCGACCCTTCAGCCCCAAGATAGGGACACTGTAACGCATGCAGGCACTCTGTGTACGTGTCCCTCCATGACCGAGCCCCGATACTGGTGTCACACTGCCTATGTGACGAGCTGAGGGCTGACCAACAGTTACCGGGCGGTGATTCTGACGTCGAAACCTACCCTCGCAAACATGAAAATAAAACATACCCTTCCCCAAGCTGGCGACCTAATCTCTCCGGTTTTGGCAAGGCCATGGACATACCTGAACAGCCATGGGTAGCAAGTGGTGTCACACTTCCATCTTCTGTCCGAGATGGGGGTCGGTAAATGAGCCTGAAACGAGAAAAACGGCCGGAAAAGTGTGGTCGATGGGGGGTCGGCGCTCATTCTCGACCCTTCAGCCCCAAGATAGGGACACTGTAACGCATGCAGGCACTCTGTGTACGTGTCCCCTCCATGACCGAGCCCCGATACTGGTGTCACACTGCCTATGTGACGAGCTGAGGGCTGACCAACAGGTACCGGGCGGTGATTCTGACGTCGAAACCTACCCTCGCAAACATGAAAATAAAACATACCCTTCCCATAGCTGGCGACCTTATCTCTCCGGTTTTGGCAAGGCCATGGACATACCTGAACAGCCATGGGTAGCAAGTTGTGTCACGCTTCCATTTTCTGTCCGAGATGGGGGTCGGTAAATGAGCCTGAAACGAGAAAAACGGCCGGAAAAGTGTGGTCGATGGGGGGTCGGCGCTCATTCTCGACCCTTCTTTGTTCAGAATGAAAAATGCACGAGTCCGCTTAATGTATTTAGCGTGTTAAGGGTAAAGCAGCCAACTATTTTAAGAAAAACATATAAATATAATACCACTAAAACTGTAAAAGGATGCAAGTAGAAGTATGTAATAATAAACATAAATGAATATAGATATTAAATCATTAAAGCAATCTTGCTCCAATGACAATGGTAAAGAACTTACCGGTGTGATACTGAGTGATGACCATGTCAAACCCTCTCTCCTGCCGAACACTACTACTTTGAAAGTAGAGGAAATCCTTATTGCCACTTGTTTTCCTTACAGGGCTACTCATGTAACTTCAACACTGCCTCTTTGAAAGTTCTGTTATATTCAAAAGGAAAATTCCCTTATTGCTTAAAAGGAAACACCGGTAATATAAAAGACAGAAAATCCTCTTATATTAAAGAGAGAAAAAATCGGCATCAGTCAAGAGATAAACTCTGGGTATATTCAAAAGCAAAAATATCTCCTTTCTGTTGACGTCAAGAGAAAAGAAATTCATATATATTAAAATTCTTTTTACTTGACATTTAATATATCTGATAAAGAGGGATATAAAGTTTGTTTCTCTGTCACACAAAAATAAATATTTAACCGACCAATTTTTGGTACATTAGTTTCAGTTGGCCAGGGTTAAATTTTCAAACAAATGACAGTTTTGAAATTGAAATGGACATTTGAGCCGATAAATAATAATAGTTGGAATAGTTCAAGGGCTTGTTTTGTGTTTTAGTTATTTATCAACTAGGGTTTAAGTGGTGTTGATCGAGCCATATTTTTTAAAAGAGTTCCCGTCAGAATCATTAAGCGCTCTCAAATCAGCAAAGTAACCAGACGACAAAGGAGAAAATACCTTCCTCTTTGTGTGTTTCTTTATTGTTTTCAGATTGAGCAATTTTAAGAAGCAAGAAACAAAGGAGTATGTTATTCTAACTACTGACATTGATACATTTTTTTTTCAATTGGGTGAAATTCTCTATTTTTGTCATTAGTTTTCGCGATAAAAATTGAAAACCAGGACCATCTGCTAGAGAATTAAATAGAAGTTGAACATGTATCATTGGCTGTTGAAGTGAGATAGTAAGTATAATTATGTTAATTATGAAATGCATTTATTGTAGATGTGTGATTAAAGACTTGTGTGTTAGGATTTGATTGTAATTGTGACGCGGTTATTTGTTTGCTGAGAAGGCTTAAAAACTAATAGAATTATGTATTATCCCAAAGATACAAGAGTTTATAATTCAACACATAGAATAAGTTGTGCTGATATACCAGATATACAGGGATTAAATTTTCTTTGATGTATATACATGTACCCAAAAATGTTTACTACAATGGGAGTTTCAGAGGGAGGTGAGATAATTTTCCTAATTTGCACGCATTATTTAATCGAAGGAGTATATCAACCCGACAAATAGAATAGGAGGAGATAATTTACCTGATACAAACGGCGAGTTAATACTGTTGCCATCATGAACTTCAAGATAATCAAGGTTACATGAAGCACTTGTTTCGACATCAAAGACCTACATACGAAAATCAATGTAGATAACAATAAAGTCGTTCTATTTAAATAGTCTACGATACATGCAAATTATCTTTAAACTATTTAGATAAAATTCAAGTATCAAAGGTATTGTTAACACATTAAGATCTATAAACCATATGCTGGCTGTAAAGTCGTAGTGATCCATAGAGTTGAATTTTTTTATCATATTAAATACATTGTTTGACATATATTTCACAAATTTAGGAATTTATCATCAGGTGGCATATAGTTTTTTAATTCATGATTATATTTTATAAATCCTGAAAATTAATACCTCGAGCAAGTTAGGTCTGTCCTGAAATAGTCTTAAAGGGGCTCCACTGATATGTTTCATATGACGGGACTTGAAATAGTTTTCCGAGTTTTTTGTACCATTTGATGTATGTCTGGACCAGTAACCAGTAACATTCGTTCTACACTTTTTTTCCAGAATAATAATTATTATTGTGCAAAATGACAAAAAAAAAGAAGAAAAGTAATGCAACACTTTTCACTAGAATCGGTCTGAAGAACAGAACCAGAATCGATATTCAATTTAATTTTAGTATCGTGGATTGACGTGTAATCGATACTGACCTGAATTCGATGCTTTATGTTTTTTGTTTACCGCGACACCGCCGGAAGTGGAATGACGTCACACGGGATTTCATAAAACTACCTAGTTCCTAACTTTAATCGAACACTATAAAATTTTGCGAAATGCGCAAGAAAAACGTAAGTTTATTTACTTTTAACAAGAGGGCCATGATGGCCATGAGGTCGCTCACCTGTATTTAGGCCCCCGGAGCGGGGTTAGTTTAAACCCCAGGGCTTTTATTTGAACAAACTTAGAAGACACTCATTAGGAAATGTTTCAAGATGTTAAGTTTTTACTACACACATATAATGAAAAACAATGACCCCCTCCCCCCCCCCTTTGGCAGGGCCAATTTTAACCCAAGCTTTCATTTGAACAAACTTGGTAGACACCCACAAAAAGATGTTTCCTGCAATCTAACCTCTAGCTCATTGGGTTTTTTAAAAGAAGATTTTTTAAGTTTTTACTATACACATATAGTTAAAAACAATGACACCTCTGGGGCGGGGCCAGTTTTAGCCCCAGAGCTGTTATTTGAACAAACTTTGTAGACACTTACTAGAAGATGTTTCATGCTTAATATCTAAACTCTAGCTATTTGGGTTTTTTCAATGAAGATTTTTAAGTTTTTCCCATACACATATAAGGAAAATCAATGACCCTCAGGGCGGGGCCAATTTTGACCCCGGGGCGTTTTTTTTAACAAATTTGTAGACACTCACTAGAAGATGTTTCATGCTTAATATTTAAACTTTAGCTATTTGGGTTTTTTCAAAGAAGATTTTTTAAGTTTTTGCTATACACATATAAGGAAAATCAATGACCCCCGGGGCCGGGCCAATTTTGACCCCAGGGCTTTTACTTGAACAAACTTTGTAGACACCCATTAGCACATGTTTCATGCTAAATATCTTAGCTCTAGCTCTTTGGTTCTTTAAAAGAAGATTTTTTAAGTTTTTACTATATGTATATAGGGAAAATCAATGACCCCCTGGGGCGGGGCCAATTTTGACCCCAGGGCTTTTATTTGAACAAACTGGGTAGACACTTATTAGATGATGTTTCATGCTAAATATCTTAGCTCTAGCTTTATGGGTTCTTTAAAAGAAGATTTTTAAGTTTTTACTATATGCATATAGGGAAAATCAATGACCCCCTGGGGCGGGGCCAATTTTGACCCCAGGGCTTTTATTTGAACAAACTTGGTAGACACTTACTAGATGATGTTTCATGCTAAATATCTTAGCTCTAGCTCCATGGGTTCTTTAAAAGAAGATTTTTTAAGTTTTTACTATATGTATATAGGGAAAATCAATGACCCCCTGGGGCGGGGCCAATTTTGACCCCAGGGCTTTTATTTGAACAAACTTGGTAGACACTTATTAGATGATGTTTCATGCTAAATATCTTAGCTCTAGCTTTATGGGTTCTTTAAAAGAAGATTTTTTAAGTTTTTACTATATGCATATAGGGAAAATCAATGACCCCCTGGGGCGGGGCCAATTTTGACCCCAGGGCTTTTATTTGAGCAAACTTGGTAGACACTTACTAGAAGATGTTTCATGCCAAATATCTAAGCTCTAGCTCTTTGGGATTTTTAAAAGAAGATATTTAAAGTTTTTTCTTTCGGTTGCCATGGCAACCAGAGTTCTGCATGGAATTAAATTCTTTGAACAATTTTTAAAGGTGACCACCAAAGGAACATTCCTGTGAAGTTTGGATGAAATTGGCTTAGTGGTCTATGAGGAGATGTCATTTAAAGTAAAAGTTTACGGACGGACGACAGACGGACCGAAGCCGGACGAAAAGCGATCACAAAAGCTCACCCTGTCACTTTGTGACAGGTGACCTAAAAATGAAATGAATAAAACTTAACTTTTTACTAATACTTTTGTTATATGTTTCAAAATAAAAAGCTCTATGAATAATAATTTTGCAAATAAAGAAAAAAGCTTCATGGGGGGTCCTGCATCGTCAGCTATCTGAGGTCACATGATCGTCATGTGATTTCCATGGTCTATAAATAAGTACAGGGTGTTTGAAAAATACTTACCTGTTATAACTGAAATTTTGCCCACAAGTTATTGATCTAAACTTACATCCAATGGCTGAAACAAAGCTGAAACGGCTTAAAGAAGAAGTTTATTTTTATCAAAAATCGAAGAATGCTATGCTACGTAAAGCATTTGTCTCGTCATTTTGGATGCAATTTCGATACTTAATAACCCAAAATGACGTTGCAAGTACTTTTACCAAATATTAACTATATTGTATTTTCTATTACGTTTAGACACATCTATAGTAATTTAATTACCGTAAAGTAAATGTCTGAACTCTTAATCGTGTATGGAACATGATCCAAAACTCCCCTTTGGCTCAACGCAAAAACATTTTTGGGTATTTGGTATATAAATTGCATCCCAAATGATGAGAAAAAAATGTTCTTCGTGACATAGCATTCTTCGGTTTAAAAAAAAACAA
>NW_026857705.1:0-46220 GCF_026571515.1 Ruditapes philippinarum
ACGGGAAAACTGTTGACTAACGCCTATCTCCTTTCCCTTTAGATTTCCGCAGGACATCCTTACTTTCTCTCTGTCATCAAAAGATGTGAATTTAACTATAACAGGTCTTGTCTTTGTTGGGTTATGCTTTCCCATACGCTCAATTTTATCAAATTGAATCTCCTCCGCACTGTCAACTTTCATATCATCCTTGATAATACTAGTAATTGTCTTTTTTATTTTCTCACAAGTCTCGTTCTTGTCATCTGCGACTTTGAAAAATAACAAAATTGTTCCTGAACTCTTTACACTTCAACTCATTTATGTAATCATCACATTCCTGCTTCTTTGTTTCTACTTTATTCAAATTGCTTACAATAGATTCAAGATCAATTTGCTTTTTCTTCAGGGCATCGACTGTCTCGCTGTCAAATTCAACGACTTAATTCAAGTTCTTTGATCTTATTGTCTATTTTGTCGACCTTTTGCTCCAAGTTTTTGAACTTTAACCGTTAATCCGACCATTATTACTCTTTATTTCATGAACAGCAGATAACTGTTGATCAATTGCTGTTAGACGGTTTAATATCTGACTAAACTGATCATGCCCTGGAGGTCCTTGAGGTGCTGGAGTACTTGTCAAATGGTAAGCCGGTAAATTTGGCCCAAGGGGTGA
Source organism: Ruditapes philippinarum (assembly GCF_026571515.1). Taxonomy (NCBI): domain Eukaryota; kingdom Metazoa; phylum Mollusca; class Bivalvia; order Venerida; family Veneridae; genus Ruditapes; species Ruditapes philippinarum. Next base: position 656 of record NW_026857705.1, read on the forward strand.
CATTGGTTGACCTAAATTCATAATATTTCCTCCGTTTTGTCCAGAAAATGGCGAGCTTTGAATTTGAACTTGTTGTCCTGGTACATTTATAAGTCATATTGTTCATATTTTACTGGTTGGCCAATGTTTTGGTTCATATAATTCCCACTATTTCCTGTGTTTACTGCATATTGTCCGTCAGATGTATTCTGCACTGTGAAACTTTGTGACATACTTGTTTTCTGTTGTTTTCCCTTTGTTTGTTCTTTGTTCGTCGTTGGTGACGATTTCGACTTTTTACGTTTTTTCGATTTGTTGTTCGTCATAGGAATTGTTGTTTACAGCAGCATGTTTTCAGTTACTTCAAATTAAAGAATTGATATAAAATCCTCATATAAACACTCAATATAACACTTTAAATCCGATTTTTCACTTGATATTTATCAGTTTTTTTTCAAAATACCTAAAATTAAATAGCCCGTAAACATAAAGGGGAACTGTTTGGCATTGGATTGCATTGTTATAAATCTATGTGTTAACCTGTAGTTAGAAAGAGGCAAGATATATATAAAGAGGGGGTTAAGCGTCCTGTCTCAGTTTAAAACGAGTACAGAGTAATGGACTTTCCTCGTCGAAACGCTTCCCCTTTATTTTTCAATTTTCACAATTGGGCAAAATCTTAAACAGACCGTCAAAGTAGCATTTTATTCGGGCTCCTCACAAGGTATGCAGTGCACAGCTGACAATTATTCCGTCAACAGCCATTAAACCCACCTTGTTTAAAGGTCATGACTTATGAAGAGGTTTTAAAGTACTTTTTTCTCAAGCATATCCATTTACCTATGTTTAACTCTAGTTGAACCACAGTGAGCAAATTTACATAAAATGTCGGCCATTATTTTTTATGTGTATTTAGTATTGGCTATATATTTTTATACAACGTTAATCCAAAACGAAAATATGTTCAGTATTGAAAATGGAACCATTAATTAGATTTCAACATAACGTGGATGTGTTTCGCTTTCTTTAAAATCAATACGGCATCATGGTTATATCAATACTTATTTACCTTTCACATACATATGTACATGTACTGTTTTCTATTCAAAAAATTTAAATTGGGATAACAAATTTTCAGAGTCGGGTAATATAAACATGTTATTAAAAATAAAAGGAATAATGTTTTCTGGGGGATGCTTAGCCTTTTTTTTTAAGTCGCTGTAAATAAAAAATTTTTAAACCAAAAGTTTTAAAATTACTAAAAAATGTTTTAAAAAAAAGAAAAAACAATTTTGAGCAAAAGAAAAATGATATACAAGTAATTACACAAAAATTTAAACTATTTTACATTTCCATAAAACTCAACATGCATATACAGCACCAGTGATCAGAAAATGTGATCACTTTAATCTCGAAAAAAGTGTTTGCAAATGAACTAGTATGGATTTGCTATCGATTCATTTACAATTTTTTGTCTGTAAGTTAATTATTATGCATTATAGATGGCATCAGTGTTTGATTTCACACTTGGATTCCGTCAGTGGTCGTTATTTTAACCCCGTCTTGCGTTTTTCTGATATGTCTCCAAAACAGCAAACATGTCTTCACCAGCGCAGCAACCCCAGATATCGCAAGCAGAACGATAGTAATCGTTGTATTGCGAGCACCTGCTTCGTAGTTCTTCGTTAAACTTCCGGTCAATGCCATGACGAGAACGATATATGGCGTAAATGTGTAGCGCGTGTAACGATCCAAGAAAACCCAATCGGTCACCAAGAATACAACAATAGCGGCGGACAATATACTGAGGCTTACTGTAGAAGCATTTTGTTGACCGATGTCATGGGAAGAACGATATGTGAGAACAATTGCAAAATTAAGGAGGGTTGCAATGGTACACCAGGTGGCGTACATACTGAGACCGTTTTGCACCAGAAAACGGGTAAGCCAAACATCCGTTTTCCTTTCCTGTTTAATTAAGATGTCAATTGATCTGTCAAGATATCTGTAAGAGAAGAATAGACACACATATAGAGTAACAGTGATCAGGAACAGAAGAACCGCGGCGAGTTCAAGTATCTCCCTGTCAAAAGATATCAGCCATCCACAATTGAAGACCAAGTTCAATAAATACGAAACTAAGAACGGAACCGGAAGTAGCACTGGGTAAGTGTAGAACGGTCCCTTTTCTGATTTCCGGAATAAATTGACCAATGCATAGACAATCCAGAGTGCCTGCCATGTGTAAATGATCCCCCAAATGCTGAAAGTCCATCCGGACGGTGTGATTTCAATGTAGTATTTGTCCGAAATTGTGCCTGTATCCGAAACGAACAAATCTGTAATAAAACGAAATGTATAAATACATTAAATACAATAAAGAGGATTTGGCAATAAAGAAATGAGGCAATAACTTTCATCTCGATAATGTAACACTTGAACTTATTTGAAAAGTAATAAATTTTCAGCAAATATGAGATGAATATGTGTTGTTTCAGTGGCAATGGTGTTAATTGTGAATGTGCATTATTTCAGTCACAGATGGGCATCTGTGTAGAACCGCCGACGTTCCGTAAGCTAGCTGGATAGCTTTCTCACATGAAATAATTTTAAGACGCTTGCTCAGCTTGTGCCTATAGCGTTGAGGGGCAAAGGGTTTGAAATCAATTATCTGAACCACTCGACCACGGACGCCCCTATGATTACATTTAGAACAAGTTAAAGAATAGAAAGAAAAACTTGTGTATTTGCTCTGAAAAAGTTTTTACTTTGAAAATGTCACTGTAAACTTGTAATTGTCATTGTATTTATTAATAGATAGCATGCAAAAACAAGCACTATATGTTATCTTCTTTTCTTCTTTTTTTTTTTTTTTTTTTTTTTTTTTTTTTTTGACAATTTCATTGACTTTTCTAATGTCGACGGTACTACTCCACAGATAGTCCAAATTATTTACACAAACAAGTTGGTCATAAATTCCAAAATTAAGCATAAAATCAGAAACGATAAGCATGTTTTATATAAAAACCTCATACTCTATCGTAAGAAAATATTTACGGATGAAATGACATTAATTTCCATAAAAATTATTTATTGAGGTAAAGAATTTAAAATATGTAAATGTGCAAGAAAAAATTTGTTGACATCTATTTGCGGTTCAGTTCGTTAATATCCATCCCTCGGGCAAGCCTCGTTACCGCCCAATGGACGGATCCCCTCAAGACGGATATTCCGATCTGAACTGCAACATATGACAGATATAAATATTCTTACCGGTGTCAGCGCTGCCTAGTGCGTTGAAGACTATGGTGGCGATGTAGAAGCAAGGAACCAGCAAGGTAAGAATCAGCAAAACAATGTTGTGTCCCATAATTCTATGTCTTGATAGAACTCTTGTACAGCGAAATCTGAAGAAAAACAGAATCGTGAAATAAGGAAGTCACTCGGCGATCGTTATAAAATTATTCATCTATAGAACATGCTTGAATATTCAAGTAAAACGAAATAAAGGGTGTAAACTTTTCATGCGTATATTTAACTTCCATTAACTTCCATTCAAAACAGTTCGTGTGTTTCACATTATTACCATAAGGACAGTGACGTCATAATAATCCATGCCGCTTGTTATGACATTTGTGTTCTCACGAGCACGTGCATTACAATCCGTCAGAGTAGCACATTAACGTAATTGATTTTTTGTGTCATCCGTAAAATAAATTTGAACCCCCTCCCCCTTTTTAAGTTAATTATTGTAATGTTGTTATGACATGTGTTTGAAAACACGTGACGTCATTAAGCGCGCGAATTTACCCGCCATTTAAAGTGGTGATATTGGTTTTAGAAGCATTTCTTATTCATAAATTGCATTGTTTATGTTATAGTCGTTTTATTTGGGAAAAAAGATAAAAAAAAAAACGTGTATTATTTTACGACAATGCAAGAAACATTTAAGTGACAATGTGCTTATTTTTACACTGTCAAGTTGTGTTGTATTAGTTATACATTTCAAAAGATTGCCTATTAAAGTGGTGATTAATCAATAATTGATAAATGTTATGTTTGACGTATAACAAAGGCTAGTCGATGAATACAAATTATTATTACCTAATGCCTTCTACCAATACTAATCCTTATTTACAACTGTTTAATAGTACCACTGAAAGCATGTGCATGCGCAATGAAATGAACCGTTGACCGGTCAACGATGTCATCGGGTATTTCCGTTAAGTAATTGATTCGGTAATCGAACGTCACTCAGTAGTGTTTTTTTGGTAGGATTCAGTTGTAAACAGTTTACAATAAAAACAGTTGTAAAAATGGTAGAAGAATGTTGTTGCAATATATATTTTAGTTTGATTGCAAAGCATTAGATAATAAAAAAGATATTTCATAGGTGTTTGTGGAAGAGTCAAAACAGGGATGACAAATTTGAACTGTTGCTAAATTCGGCATCTGGCAACAGTTACAAATGACATCCTAGATACCTCGGGACAACAGATTAGAGTATTCCACAAACACCCATGAATTATCTGTTTATTGTATACGCGTACAGCGAGTATTACAATGTATTATAGAACTCTAGTTGTCTTACTTTCAAGCAGACATCTAGGGCTATACGTTTCCTAAGTATGAATTAGTTAACCGTACATTGTTATCCTTTTTTGTAAATTCTTTAGCAATCGGCAACGTAAACGCATTTCGGAATCTGTGTATTTACCCTTTTATACAGATATTTAGATAATTCTATAGTAAATGCAATGTCAAAAATATTAATTTAATTCAGACCAGATTCTAAATAAACAAACGTAAATAATTTACCTTCAAAATATAATCTTTTCCTTCTTTGAAGTTGTTCTCAAATAAAAAAAACTTAACATAAAAATCCCGATGCTTTCCTTTTTCCAGTACCCAACAATATGTGAAAGTGTTCTTTTGTTAGTAAACATTGACGTGATGTGTTTTATAATATTGACCACATGTTCAACAACGTGATCTATTGTATTTTCCTGTAGGCGATTGGTTTTTCACATGTAACGGTCAAGTGATTTTGTTTACCTGCACGTTTTGACAAAGTATAGGTGTAAGACGATAAACTGGGTTGAATTATAAATCACAGTAGAATAGTTGGCGTATTATATTGTAGATAACAGATATAAGCAGCTCCTTTATACTTGAAATATCACTCATGCCTTTAAAAATTAGGTATTCTGTAACAAATACAATTTCAATGGATTTACATTTGATCCTTTTATATCATACACCATTTGAAAATTAGATCTTTTATCTATTGCTGCATGTTAAAATATTGGTAACTTTCCTTGCCTTACACATAGAAAAACTTAGCAGAACATACCCACTGAGCAAGTTTTTTCGTCATATGAATAGTTTTGTAACAAAAATTAATAAAAAGTTCTCTTTAAAAATGGATGTATCATTTATTAAAATGGGAACTGTAAATGTTTTTACATGCAGCCATAGATAAATGCATAAGCTTTCAGAAAATGTATTATTTTACTGCTTTTGATATCTGGTAAATAAGTTTAACTTGCTACAAGTTTTAAGTCTATCAAACAAGCGGCTAGGAAATGCCTATGTCTCTGTTATGGTATTGTAATTGTGTTTATCCACGATAAAACACTAATTATGTAGCCTGGCATTTAATGCCCCAGTCACAAATAACAAATACACGCCGGACGGCGTCTGTTTTCCACAAAAAAAAATCACAAAAAATATCGGTAGCTAGGCGTTCGTCCGGCGGCAGCGTGTATTGGATGGCAAAATTTTGCTAATCGGGCTGGCGCCGTCGAGTTTTAAGTACAACTTTAAAGTTTAAAGCTAACGGGGTCCATAAGACAATTTTTAGGGTCAGTGAGTTAAAAAAAATCATCATGCAGACACCGTCCGGTCAAAGGGCGGTGCCCAGGCGATGTTTTTTAATCGGGCGATTGATTTTGATACAAAAAACAACGCCCGATTTTAAAGGCACCCGGGCGGACATACGATGAACTATATTCGTTATTTGACAAGGTATAAAGCTTTTGCATGTTGTATACGTTCAAAATATAAAACCATTTGCAAAAATAATTCTATATTAACATTATAGACCTTTTACGACGCAGTCCGTTGCTATGAAAAAATCGACCGGATGAAATTGTGGATATATTTTATTTTCTTAAAATATTAATACGTTTTTCTTAAGGTTGATTTTCTTGAAATATTTTGTCTCATCTGCAGGCATGCAGCTTTAAGAAAAGTATGCAAACGCCTTCGGTCTCGGTAAACGTCACATAAGCTAAGTTCATAGACCTATAGGTATTTATATTATTCGCCGTTGTCGAGCCGTTTCTATGGAGAAGACTATTAACATCAAAATATGTTTGAAGTTTATTCAGATTGTGAGCGTTACATTTTTCAAAGTTTAAACTGAAACCCCCAATAAATAGCCATGTTTTGAAGCGTCTGCTCTCTTCTGTTTCCATCAACCGGAAGTCCGTGAAAGGTACAGGACAACTCTCAGATGAACCTATGTTGGAATACAAATTAAAGTTCTAAATGTATCAGTCAAAGAGAAAAATAAAAAAATAAAGGCCTTATTCTTCTTAACATATACATGTGTGTATATAACCTTTATATATCTTAGTAATGATATATTTATTAGGGAACAATATAGTTATATTGACAGATATCTATAAATCACTGTTGTAATAGTAAATAAACTACCTCATCAACTTGGATATTTACAACAATTTATTGCTATTATGACCTATGTGTTTAATTAAGTATTTCCCTATTCTATATAAGTCAAGAAAAGTTTACGTATAGGAAATAATTGAAACGTGACACTTTCCTGTAGTATACTTAAAAACGGATGCGTAGCTTAATGGTATCTACGTATGACAACAAACAAGCATTGCGAGTCCGAATCCGCGAAACTTAAACTAAAAGTGAGGAAAGTTTATGGTTAAATTGTCGCAACAGTTTAGATATACGATATTTATTTTTCTATGAACCTATCCGCTAATCATTTATACAAATATTACTAAATTACCCAATTTATAATTGATAATAAATCAAATATGATCAACTAGTTTAAGTAACACAAAATATGGCTCACAGCAAAAATGATTTTTGCTGTATCTTATTCAAGTACATGTACATACGTACAGACACGCACACCACAAATATTTTTAAAACTATATAAATACGAGTTATATTTTTAGGTATAGTTCGTATGGTACATACGGATTACGAAAAAAAGAATCATTTGTCGAACATTGAAATCACAGACGGGAGATTATATATTTACCTTTTTTGCTTACAACTGCATGGTGAGACAAATTATTTGAAGGAAAGAAAATGAAAGTTGAGAAAATGTATAAGGTTTAAAAGAAAGTGAAAAGATTGAACATTCAAGTAACATTTAAGTTACAATTTAATTTGCGTTAATTTACGTGTAAATTACTTTCTTTGTTCATTTCATTATATTTCAATTAAAAATATATTTTCAAAGTGTTTATGAAAGTAAGCATAAATCGGGAGGCATATTGCTTTAAATATGCATATTGCTTTAAATATATTCTTAAAATAATAATAATAATAATTACCACATTTCTATAGCGCCCTTCTCAAAAAAAAAATGTTCAAAGGCGCTTTACAATGGAATTATATACATTTACAATGACTTTATAAACAAAAAAAAAGTAATAAAAATAATAACACACATTTATGTATACATTTAAAAAGTATAAAATATACCATGATTAATCTAAAACTCTAAAACTCAGTCGATCAAATAAAAAAATGTATATGAAGGATAATCTAACTTGAAACTGATATCAACTGTTTATTTAAAAGTGCTACAAGTTATGTTTTGGTGGTGATGGTGGTGGTGGTGATAGTTTACCCTTCGGATCACGGCAGTAGGCCACAGTGACTTTGAACCCACCAGAGGACGGTTAAGTCATCGCATCGTTCTTTGGCCTGCTATCATTCAGTTTACCAGTACTAGTGTCTTCACTTTCGCAAGGAACTAAAAGCTGCTGTATATGCCAGAGCAGAGGTACAGTGCGAATGAATGTAAAAATTAACAACCTTGGAAAGGGGAGCGACTCAAATAACCCCGAGTGTCTGTAAGGCTTATACATGTATCATTGTCTCCCTAACGTAAGCACTATATAGTTATAGCCAGCCCGCATAGCTCAATCGGTTAGAGCTTAAGACTTGTAATCTTGGCATTGTGGATTCGATTCCCGGGCTGACCAACTTGAGTTACTCAATCAGTCTTTCATGGAGGTTCCATGTACGAGTCCTCAAACACTTGATACCCTAAAGAACCAGGAGAAGCTTCTGGGATTGGGACATATTTCTGTATAGCTCGGTATCGTGCACTATCCTCTAAAATCTAAAATGACCAATACTGGAGAAATGATGTTTCCAAACTATTACAACGCTTTCCGAATGATGATTGTTCATATGTACAAACCACTCTTAAATAGGTGATGCATGGTAAATACATTACTTTCAAACAAACATTTTGCAAAAGATACCGTAATAATAATAATAAGGGTTATACGCCCCTTGTATGAAGATCCTGTCGATATACAGTTCAAACAAACATAGTATATTAGATATATACAACGGAAATACGTCACCGTGATTGGTCAATTCAGAGAAACAGTGGTCTAAGTTGATCTTTTTCACGTATGGCCATTAACATTTAGCCAGATCTTCCTTTTAGATCTATACTTTTACCAATAATAACATCAGTCTATAACTGTCGAATTTATACTATACCAATTCACCATTTTGCTTATGTAAAGTAAAAACCTTTTAATTTTAAGCTTGCACGGGTTGAAAGAAATAATAACAGTGTTTTCAATTATTTTCGTGTATTTCTTTTTTTAAAAATGTTATCAAGTTTTCCATTGAATTTGTACATCTGAAATATTTTGCGTAAAGTTATAAACAAATATGTACAAAAAGTCACTATCCCACTGGGGGGAATTAAGGATGTGATGTACTAGCATAAATAATAGTTAAAATTTTGTTTTGCAATTACGTTTTTACAAGCATTGTCACTTGAGAAAATAAGCAATGAGACAATTACATGAATACATAACAAATAAGAACACCATAAATATCAATTATGCACTTTAAAATGTTCAAAAAGACCCAGTCTTGAGATTCTGCAGAAAATTAAAAAAACTCATTTGTAATTAGTAAAAATGTATCTGTGCAAAAAAGTATTTAATGGCAGTAGTTGCAACTAATTACATTTAGGAGACACACACACGGCAATAAATTTAACAGTTATAACTGTTTTACTTTTCAGATATATATGCAAATCGACCTGGTATACTTCATTTGGTAAAAGGTGCTTATTTATGGCACTATCACGAAAAATAGAATCATAATGTTGTTTGATAACCGAACGTTCTTCAGACTCTAATACCAGTAGAGTCGGTTATTTTGACACCATCTTCAGTTCTTCTGCAATGTCTCCAAAACATCAAGAAAAGTTTCACAAGCGCCGCAACCCCAGATATCGCAAGCAGAACTATTGTAAATATCGTGTTCCTCGCACCAGATTCATAGTTATTAACTAGCACACCATAAAGAGCCCAGACCAGGACAAGGTAGGGAGTGAATGTGTAACGCGTGTACCGGTCCAAGAAAACCCAGTCTGTAACTAAAAATAGCAGTATAAAACCAGATAAAACGCCTAAAGCGATTGTAGACGAATTCTTAACTCCAATGTCGTGTGCAGATCTGTATGCGAGAACGAATCCGAAATTCAAATGAGTAGCTATGGCTGTCCACGTGGCGTAAATACCGAGTCCGTTTTGTACTAAAAACCTTGTCAACCAAACGTCAGACTTGCGCTCTTGTTTAATCAAAACGTCTATCTCTCTATTCAAATTTCTGTACGAAAAGAACAGACAGATAAGAAGTGTTACCACGATCAGGAAAAGAATAGCTAGTGCCAGCTCTAGTTGTTCCCTGTCAAAAGCTACCAGCCATCCACAGTTCAGGGCCTGATTAACGAGGTACGACACTAAAAACGGGACCGGAAGTAATACAGGATTTGTGTAGTACGGCTCACTCTCCCTCTTCCTGAATAAATTTACAATGGCGTATAAAATCCAGAGTGCTTGCCATGTATATATTACGCCCCAGATAATGAATGTAAATCCTGGCGGGGTAATTTCTAGATTATATTTGTCCGACAGCTCAGACGTGCTTGATTTGTACAAATCTGGAAACAGAAAAAAATACTGTAACAGTTCGAGACTGATTCAGTGTAGAAGTGTAGAAAAAATGAACATTGATTTCACAAAATTAATCCCTGCTTGCAGAGTTCTTTATTATTTAAATTATGCAAACTTCTATCTATTAAAGTATCAATATTTTGCAGATTTTAACATATAGACATCAATAGCAAATTTAAAATTATTTTTTTTGCCCGAAAATACAAGATTAAATAAGTCTTTGAGGGGTATGGAAAGGTTAATTATCAAATACGACTACCATTATAAAATATAATTTCAGAATAAATTATATTGAAATGGCAGGTGAATCATTTCTCAATAAAGACATTCAGAGATTGAATATCGTAAGCTCACCATTGTTTTCAACACTGGCAAATCCATTGAAGACCATCGCAACCGCAAAGAAGCATGGAATCAGCAAGGTTAAAATAAGCATGGCTGTGTTATGTCCCATCTTGGCGACGTCCTATAATTCGGATAGAACATATATTAATTACGTATACATGTATACAGAGTCGAAATCGGTACGTACGATAAATGAATTGTTTCTAACAATGTTTATCAAACAGGAGGTAAATAATGTCAACCTAAAATAAATAGTTTTAACTTCGTTTCATATTTAAAGCAACATGCTCCCATAATTATGGTATTTAAAAAAAAGAAATGAATCAAAATTTGAGAGAAAACAGTATAAGTACAAGACTATTTATGTTAAAAAATGTAAATCCATTATTAATGACCTCTAATTTCAAGACAAAAGTTGATAAAATCGTCAGTAAAACATGTTGGGCAAGCCATAAAATTATCTTTGTTTCCCCTTCCGCGAACCATGACATATTGAGTAGGGTAGGTAGGTTGATAAAGAAAAATATGTTTTTTATATCCTAAATGATTCTCACTAATACTCTCTGCTTCCATCGAGCAAAAAACTTCCCTAGGCAACTAAATATTTTGGGTATCTATGATTTTGTGGGCATATAGTGGGAGGGGAAACAAACAATATTTCATTTTAGCCTTTTTTTATTTATTTTATTTTTTACATAATACACTGCGTTAGTAACGCAGTAACCGATAAAAGATAGTAACTAACAAGTATAAATATTTGTGACAAATTTAGTTATATCCAGTAAGCTATCCTAAGTCGATATTAAATGTTTCAGAAATTAATATTGAACCTGAACAATAAACCATATGGAAATATTCTGCATTTCTATTATTATATTTTATATATAATAACACCAAACAAATAGATAACGTACTATGCAGCATTATCGATAAATTAATAATATTATTTATTAGAGTTTTGTAAAATAAAAGCGCAAATAAAACTTACTTATTTTCTTTCTTCCACTGGAAGTATCGTAATTTTATATCCTAAGTTCAATAACAACCTCAGTTTATCACAACAAACGTTCAATAACCAAAGAAAGCACTGCTCGTTTTTATTATATAAAGTATTTAAAACACGTGTTACGAATCGTGATACATGCTTGAGTTGTTGATAAACTATATCGACAACACAAGCATCGTTTGTAAGGTACAAAAACACTCAGGTTATATAAATTGAAATTTATTTATATAACGCAAGTTTAAAATCTAGAACATGAGCTCATCGGCTAAAACACGTACCAAAACCGGATTACCATCATTTGAATAAGACAAGTTTAAGTAAACAGTGGACGTTTATTTCAAACTTTAACGGAATAGAGAAGATTGTTGACTTATTTTTATGTTATGATATAAAAACGGGTTAGTGAAAAATGTTATATAGCAGTAAAAGGCTAAACATTCTTTTTATATCAGGCGCGGACCCAGAGGGTGTCACCATTTTTAACAAAGTGAAATGCACATTCCAAAGAAGTGTTACATTTTACTAGATTTTAGGAGTAGTCATGAGTCAAGTTATTGCCCGATTACACTATAATTACACAAGTATACACCATTTAAAGCTAATTTGTCATTATTATATCTTGTCGTAATATTTCTGTTTACTTACAGTATTTAAAGTTATCGAATTATAAATTCATACCATGAAAAAGAAGAACCCAAAGAAGCATTTATAAACGTGTTTATTGTAAAACGGTTAAGCCATACAGTAAATTGTCCGATGAAGAAGGTAAATGCCGACCCCGCCCCCATACACACGCATGCACACTGTAGAGTCCGTTCTTCATTTATAAAATTTATTTCTTAAACAGTATGTTTTAAGCTTAGCTTAAGAAAAACTATAGGTACGTATCACAGTATAAGAAATACAATGTACAATTATTTTTAAAGATTATTGAGCCTCACTGTAGATTCGCGCACGCAGTATATTTATTTTTATAAGTTTTAGAACTAGTAGAAAAACAAAGTACTAAATTACAAATTGGCTCCCTTTCAAATATGATAAGCATTTTACGAAATCTTGTTTTTCATTAATGCAGTTTATAAGAAGGGAGACAGCACTGGCATTTGTACTAGTTATCTCCCTTCAAAAATTCAATTTTTTTTTACCCATGTGGGTGCGATGACTCGCATGTTGTACAATGACACGCTTAGGATGACGTAATGTTACCGTAATGAATGAAGTTGTAATTTACGGACATTTCAACTTCATGAATTCCTGATTTCAACATCATGAATTCACAATGCAACTTCATGAGTTCACAATTTCATCTTCATAAATTCCAGATTTCAACTTCATGAGTTCACGATTTCAACTTCACGAATTCACAATGTTAAATTCAAGAATTCACAATTTTAACTTCACGAATTCAACTTCGTGAATTCCCGATTTCAACTTCGTGAATTCCCAATTTTAACTTCACGAATTCACGATTTCAATTCAATGAAAATCGTGAATTCGTGAAGTTGAAATCGTGAATTCACGAAGTTGAATTCATGAAGTTGAAATCGTGAATTCATGAAGTTAAAATCGTGAATTCGTTAAGTTTAAATCGTGAATTCATGAAGTTGAGATCTGTTGAAATCGTGAATTCGTGAAGTTGAAATCGTGAATTCATGAAGTTGAAATCATGAATTCGTAGAGTTGAAATCGGGAATTCATGAAGCTAAAATCGTGAATTCGTGAATTACGTATGTTAAAAACGGGAATTCTCGTAGTTAAAGTTGTAAATTCATGAAGATGAAATCGGGAATTCATGAAGTTGAAATGCCTCTATATAATGGAATATGGTAGAATATTTAAAAGGCAACAACATAAGTCAAGTGTTTCGTGTTTCATGTTTTTATGGATTTTTTTGTTGTTTTTTTTTTCACATTTTTTTTCGCAATTTCGCTTCGCGGGGCGCTCAGTCCGAAAACACAGCAAAATTTCAAAATATGTAAGTTTGAAAGCGATATTCGGTTACTTTTTTATTTATATTTGAAGAGATATTTCTTATATTTGTACAACTGTAGATTTTATGTTATCTTCTAGACGCAAGCTGTTTAAGGCACATTTTATTGGTAACAATCACGTCTTATCTCGTCCGACGTCATGGATATTGTGCAATACAATTTCTCTTACGTCATAGACACATGACGTCACAGACCAATCATGAACGTTAGCGTTAGCGTCAAAGTGTACCATAGTTACAAACAGCGCGCATTCAAAAGTAAGATAGATGATGTTTTATTCATATTTTGCGTGACAAACGACTGATAATGGCACAAACACTAGATTCTAATATAAGAGGAGAAAACAGTTATAAAGGTGAATATTTTACAGTTACTGTATATTTATTTCGTAGTTGAATTTACGCGACGAATTTGATCGAAATAAAGAAAATTTAGTTAAATTTTATAAGATTATTTTTTTAAATATATGCGTGAATTGTATTATGATATATTAATACATGTATATTATAAAAATGAAATGCCATGAATTGTCTTTGCCTGTCAAGTTTCCTTGCAATTGAAGTTTATTCTTAATATTTTTATTTTTTTATTTAGTTTATGTGCATAGAACCGTACAAAAACATTTGGTATTTTGTATAAAACATTTTAATGAAATGATTTGTGAATTTCAACAGGAAATAAAATAAAACACAATGGTGACAATGACAATTTTCAGGGATGAATAAGTGACTTATTGTCGCCTGTCGAGTAAAGATTATACCCTGAACCAAAATTATATACAAATACTTGATAATGATATCATCTCGTTTAATCGCCGTTAAACATTTTGAACCTGCAATAAAAGTTAAAAGTGACGTCAATAGTCAAAAAAATGTTCTCTAGGAAAACTTCGCATAAATGAAAGGTTGCAAGGAAAGAATTTTGAATTTCGTAACAAGGTTTCGGCTCGAACTCACGATCCAAAGTTCCTAAGTTGAGAGGCAGGCAGTTTAACCGTTATGCCACTTTCACGATTGCCCATAACCTATCTGAATATTTTAAAGTAAATATTATTAATCAAGCCTTTTAAAGAACGCTTTTTCATTTTCTTTCCCAAAATGAAAACTTGCGGGGGTTTGAGATACCCGTCTGGTAAGGTCCCGAAAGTAAGCATTGCCAGATAAGATTTATAAATTCATCAATTGTACCTTTTTATTACTTTAAATGTACACGGAGTTCCGGAATGACTGATATTTGATGTTTTATTTATTTATTGCAGGACTGTTGTTAAATTGTTCCCATCATTCTGGTACAGCGCTGGACTACGAGGATTCAGAAAGTCTGTCAACAATCGAGGATGATTATCTACATAACACAGCAGACACGGCAAACCCTTCAGATGTAAACGTTGTTCCTATTCTTCCGAAGTCTTCCGAATATGTAAATTCGTCTGCCCTCTTGCCTTTTAGAGAAGAAAAACATCCATTGCAGGAGGGCAACGTTGAATATTTGCAAGCCAAAGCAAAATCAAATACCAGAAATATCTGCAAAATCTTGCAAGGCTCCAAAAACCTTGATGTCCTTGACCTTCAGCGTATTTCAGAAAAGTTTTCAAGAGCCGAAGAGAGAAAGTTAGAAGGTATTTTAATTAGTCATATTTACATGTAGATCTATCATTACAATCAAAAACATTTTCTCTTGCAAAAATAAAATAAATAAATAAAAAAATAAACACGTGTAACTTAAACTATTTTTTACAGAATGTTAATATTTCAAAGAATCAATTAATTTACTAATGTATATGTATATTTTTTCAGAACACGTAAAGGTCGTACATGAAAGAGATGGATTTAATTTCGACGTTGTTACAAAAGTAGACAAACTTTTAGAGGAGGCCTATAGCATGTTACATACATATCAAAGTAAGCAATAGTTAAAAACTTCCATTGTATTTTGTACATCTTTTCAAGAATTAATTTGCGGACGTAAATATCGGTTGAAAATAAGATTCAAGTTAAACACGTTTTGTCTTTTTTACACTATATTTAAGAATGTCCCGCTAGATTACTTAGCCAGCTTAGCATTACAGCAGAACATTGATTTCCCTATATAAATTGTAAAGGTTAGTGCTAAGCTAACTGTTCACTGCTAACTTCTCACATACTATGTAAAAGGTGTTATTTCACTTGCAGACAAGCTAGACTTCACAACCAGACTTAAGCTTCTCAAGCTGATCCTAGCTTTGAACGAGCTTCCACATCTACATGTATCTACACATAGGGGGAAAGGAAAATCTGCACGTGTTACTGATTGGCTGAATAAGTGCACGAGCCATCCCGAGCCAGAATTATGCGGTTTTAGTTTGAAAGATCCGGTTCATATCAGAAAATTTGTAACGGACATCTCGCCAAAGATGTCTTCCAGTGACACAAATATCACTCTTGGAAAGCGGAAACGAGGCTTTGAGGATAATATGAAAGATGATGTCACTTCCGGTCTGAAAAGTAGTTCCGATACTTGTGTCTGCGTTCATGCTGATTGGTCGAGAAATGGCGCTGGAGGGAAGCGTAGGAGATTGTTTAGTAATTGAGTGTAACATTTTGTTGGATTGTTTGACATTACTTTATTTACATAAAATCATTGTTTATTTTCTTTCTGATTGTTTTTTTTATTTATAACAAGAAAAAATAAAAAGAAGAAAATATATTTTTCACCAGAAACAACTTTGTCTTTCTTTTCCTAATTTGCCAAGAGCTTAAAAATGTTTTTTTTTTAAATATAATCAAAACTGTTTAACATAACAAGTCAATAACTTCTAAATGTATACTAACAAGCACCGCTGTAATAATTGTCGACCTTACCGCACTTATATAATTATGTAGACTGGCCTGACTTTATATATACATAATACTGATATAAATAATTGTACAAAAGAAATATGAACTTGTAGGGCACGGGACTACCTAATGTTTCCACTTTACAAAATATACATGTCTGACCAATGGGAACATCTCGGCTATTATCAATAATTATCTCAAGGTTTGGAACCTTTTTCTTCGTTCTTTCTAACCCACTGTATTTAGTACGTTCACTTTCAATGAGGACTTTAAAACCACGAATAAATGTATATTTTAAATGAACAAAAAAGTTTTACTCTTTCATAGTTACTAAAGCAGAAAAGCTCTAAAATTATTTCGTTGAACGGTTTTCTGCTTTATTCTTGCTGATGAATGAATGCCGATGTTAGCATTCAATAGAGGCGAACGGTTGATGACGTTACACAAATCTTGAAGACATTCAAACTTAAATACCCTATATCTTTAAAAGAAAGGTATTTTTGAAGATATGGTTTGTTATATTTAATGACAAAATGTTGGCGTTTACTTATCGTATCTTAAAACTATTATCATGAGAAAATGTAAGTTTTGTGACATTGATTTACCCGAACACAGTCGGTCAGTTTATGCTAGTACGGCTGTCGACGAGTTGAACGGTTGTCTACCCATTTGATTGTACGGCGTGATATTGTGTGAAGTGAAATATAACAACCGTTATCTCATGGACACTGTATATTTTACTTTTATGTATAATTAATAGCTGTAATCATATATGTTGATGTTTTAGACCGATTTTATGTGGAAGAGTATCTTGAAAAATTACGCAGCCAATATACTTGATTCAGAATATAACTCGAGTTTTCCAAACTGTAATAATGTTTTCTGGTTTTCATATTTTTTTATTTCTTTTTTAATCTTTAATATTTAAAATTGTTTTAATTCTGGAAAAAAAATTCACAATAAATTTTGACGAAAGTTTGTAACTACGTACAGATTTATACAGGACGGTCATTTGGGAAGGGAAATAACTTAAGAGTTTGTAAATCAAATAACGTTTAGTAGTTGTGTGCCTTAGCAACAGTGATAAAATACGCAAAGAAATGTTTAAAACTTTTTTATTGTTATTTTTGCAATATTGAGAGGAAAACACAAAAAGATCACAGTTCAGTATAATTTGGTGGTAAACTTGTTAACGTTTCAACAGTTAACACTTCTTCCTCTTTCTGAAATAAATAAAGTAAAAAGTGCACGAAAGGACTAGAATCTGAAGTAAATCTTTGTTATAAAAAGTTGTCTTTAATTAAGAGACCAAAACTCCAAAAAAGGTTCCACGTGTTTGATTCAGACAGGTATCATTGAAAGAACAATCCCTTATTAAGAATAACGGCATATCAAGTTGAAGAGGAATTATGTTTAATAATCTATGTTTAAATATTGAATACCAAGTTTACATACCTTGTTATTATTAAAGATAATAATCGTAATCAGAGCCTGCTTTGGAGGATTTCTTGCCAATACCGAGACCCCCGGAGCCAAGACCTGTGCTCGAGAACAAGAGGTTTATCACAAAGATAAACAAAAACACTGAAAATATGTAGGAGAACACAATAAGAACACATAAAAATATTTAATTTAGATTAGTACCTGTATGGTGAAGTTTAAAGTTTAAGATAACACGATAAGAACACATTTTGTCTTTAGTTTGTAAATCTTAGTTAGGACACGGTTTGAAACTTCTACAAGCTGTCACATTTTAAATTTTAGGGACACAATAGGAATTATTTACAAAATATTGTAGTAGTAGATTCTCAATACTAGTAATGTTCATTTTAGTAGTCATTTTTTAATTAACTATTTTATTGATAGTACATCTGTCTTTTTACTTCACACAATATAGAATATATTCTATTAACTCGTCAGATATGAAATATGAAACAGAATTTAATACTTACATTGTATGATATTTTCAAACATCCCCATGCCTCCTACAGAGCTTCCGGTGCCGCCGAGGAATCCGCCGAACCCTGAGGAGCCGGTCATATATGGAACATACCCATATCCCATGTTAGCCATGTATGGGTAGCTTGTGACCTTCTGTCCAGTCATTACACTTCCGTAACCGAGAGCCATACCAACACATGAGGCCAAAGTCAGACAGCCCAGATAAACCATTTTGTTCATACTCTAGAAAAGTGAAAAACTATAGAATTTAGCTGACCAGAAAAGGAAGTATTTAATGTAGAAAAATATGTTACATTTTATGTACATACCTATCAGTATATAACCAGTTGTAGACTATAAGAATCTTACACCGGCTGCCGGTACAGACCGGAATATCTAGCTCGAGGGTAACTGTTTACAGCGGTAACGAGGCTCTGCCGAGTTTCCGCTAAACAGTTACCCGAGAGCTAGATATTCCCGTCTGTACCAACAGCCGTTGTTTGATTCTTTTTCTTGCATATTACATGTTAATTATTTTCGGAACAGAAATTATAAAAACTGATATTCTCATTACTCACTTTTTCTTATAGTAGCGTATGAACATAGAACTTCATTCATAACGGAAAAATGACGTCATCCTAAGAACGCGATTCATTCATAAAAGGCGCGCGTCAATGACGTCATTTAAAGTCTTACATGGGGGGTGTAAGACAAAGTTTTCTAGCACCGGTGTTAACGGTAGATAAACCTGTCTGATATGCAAGAAAGAGTTTTCTAGCACCGGTGTAAACGGTAGATAATCCTGTCTGAGATGCAAGAAAACAGCTTCTACCAATGCGATCAGTGCAGTCTAAGATCAAGTGTCACATCACTGCAGACTGATCATGGTCTGCACTGTTCGCCATTGAGTCAGTATATATTTTGAAAATTTCCATAAAAATGATTAATGGTTTTGCCCTTACTGAAAGATGGACACGTCCATTTAAGATATTTAGCATTGGAAAGGTTAATTTACATATTTCAGGCAATCTGAACAATATGTATGGACACATTTAAGTAGTGTTGCTCAAGTTTGACGATGAATATATATCTTTAGTGTTTATATTTTATTTTATACATAATAATAATAATAATAATTAGTATTATAAGCTGCCAAACCTAGTCATCAATAAATTACGTTAATTAAAAGAAAAACTTCATTTTAACTTTTATATGACTTGTTCTAAAAATTGACCGAACATTTAAACGAAACAACATGTAAATTACTTACTTGTTGTATTTTTAAGATGCTACAGATATTGAGAAAGACGTTGATATTTTTGGTAATTATTTCTTTTTTAATTTTGGTTGTCAAGTTGGACGACAAATTGATTCTACTGTCCATCAACAGAGGCTGCATATTTATATGTATTTAACTTTGTACGGAAGAGGAAATTCCTATCCTTAAAACGGGAAGATGAAAACATTTCAATCAGCTCACCACTGATTTACGTAAACATATTTGTTAAAATCAGATCAATATTTAAAAAAAATCAATAATCAATTTATCATAGTAAGTAATGAATTAGTAATTATATTTTTTTATCAATCCGGTGTACATGATTTTAACCAACCTGAGGTCATCAAATGTATGTATTTTTTATGTAAAATTTTGTAATACACGTAGTTTAAAGTTATTTATGAAATTATTTGTTTTATTTAAATATTCAAAAGTATAGTAAACAGGTCAATAGTAACTACAAAATGCATTAAGCTTGATATTCCCCTCATAGACTTTTCTATAGCTTACATTTCAAGGCCCATTATGCACAAGAAATGTTTGTATGTTTATTTCTCAAAAACATTTTATTTTACTTATCCTGTTAAAGATCCTGTTACACATTTTTTTCATGGTTTTATTTCATTAATATGAGCTCAAATTAAGATTTGTCAATATTGTAAGTTCCAATAAGCATTATTTATAAAGAAATTACTGAATTTAACATTTCATGTAAATAAAAGGAGATAATAAGAAATTTATTTTTAAGAAATGAATGCATATAATTTATTGATTGAATATAATGTGCACAAATATTTGCAGTACACATTTTACATATTCTTCGATGTTTGAATATTTTTTTATTTGCATAATTATATACATATATAATGTTTTGCAAGTGTGGTATACACACAGTAACAATATGTATCACAAAACATAAAGGATCTTTAAAGTTTCCAAAAAGTTACTCACTGGCCAATTACCTGAATCATTTTTGCTCTGTTGCTTTTTGTTTTGGCAATTTAAGTCTGGAAGTCGAAATACTTCCTTGTTTACATTTTGCTTCTTTTATGACAAATAGAATCATATTCAGCGCTACTTATTTCAGAAGGAAAACATCTTATATGCTTTGAAATCGTTATTCAAAAGTTATAAAAATGCCCTATCTAAAGAATGAAATATTTATTCATTTCTG
Source organism: Ruditapes philippinarum (assembly GCF_026571515.1). NCBI lineage: Eukaryota > Metazoa > Mollusca > Bivalvia > Venerida > Veneridae > Ruditapes > Ruditapes philippinarum. Next base: position 21,455 of record NW_026857705.1, read on the forward strand.
AGGCATAATGCGTCTCTAAAGCTGCATGCCTCCAGATAACCGAAAACATTCGAAGAAAATAAACTTTGAAATTTTGAAGAAAAAAAAATGAATAAGACATTTTAAAGTTCATTCCGTTAGGTGAAAAGGCGAGATTTTAGCATTTAATCATTCGAAGAAAATGAATTTTGAAACAAAAAATTAAGGTAAGCTTATAAAAACAATAATTAATGATGTGATGTGCAATGAATGATTGATTTTGAAGAACTTATCTCCACTTTTCTACTGCGTGAACATTTTGACCTTTATTTTGGTAACTCTGGTGGTGGTGGTGGGTTCATGAATGATACAAAATAAATGTATTATTTATTTGTATTAGATGAAGTACATGTTTCACCAAAAACTGAGTGATATACTGTGAGTGATTTAAATTTTATTTCACGGAGAAAACCCAATATTTCACTGGTTAGCATAAAAGTGCATTCACCTGTCAGTTGAATTTACAGAACATACATGTTTTACTTATAATTTTTGTGGTTTTATGATCAATCAATAATTACGTAAAGCAAACACCACTTCGCATTGATTCATCGTTCACAACCATATCTCATGTATTTGTAAATTAATTTATCGGTAGGAAAAAGAAGGCGCAGTCTTTAAATATGTCACACCCTTTCTTCCGCCAGATCATCTTATGTGCAAACCGGAAGTCAGTTTCAAGGATTCGCCTCAGACATGCGCATACTGGTGTAAAAAAAGAACAAAACTAAAATTTAGACATGGCAGGGAACAGAACCTGACTGTGGACTTGAGTTTTGAACATCAGTGCGAGTGATGCTGTCTATAATGAAAATTCCAAACAAACCAGTTACATTTAGTGATATGTGATTCATTAATGACGAGCCAATGTGTATACGTTTTGAATAGTAAGAGAATAAAAATGAAGGATTTATCTTAATACAGTACATCTAGACGCTTGCAGAAATCATGATCACAAATTCTTTCATTTTTCTTTCATTATCGTATATAAATCGACAGTTTATTGTCAGGCCGGTACCGAGTCAGGATTGTAAAATATTCTCATTAAATATATCTTTTAATTGGTTTTACTCTAATAATAATAAACAAACACATGTATAAACAGAATAAATATTTCCTAGAATACCATAAATTCATTACCTCTCATTTTCTATCAATGTTAGTTATGCTTTCATCAATTTTTATCTGCTATCTTTTCAGTTATCTTTTTCAATTATCCCTTTCAATTATCTTTTCCGTTCTGGCTCTTTTTAATTAAAATTCGAGCTATTAAAATTATATATGATTCCTTTGTTTACATGACGCCAAAATGAAAGTAGGGTTTCCCGTAAAAACTGGGTTAATAATGATGTCACGAAATAATGATAGTTAACAAAATGGCGGACAAATTGCAGACAATATTTGATTATGAAGAAAAATGACATATATAAGAACATATGAACAATCAATCATGATAGAATATGAATGAAAGTTAATTAAAAAATGAGACAATAATGTTATGTTTAAATGTTAACGCAGAATTTACTGAATATCGTATAAGCATGGCAAACAAATGCTGTCAATGAAACGGAGTGGGTGGGGAACATACTAGCACATCTCCCACCTTTCACAAAAATTGTCCGAATCTTTAACTGTGGTAAGATTATGGATTACCTTTATTTTCTTGTTCTTTTGTATTTTCTACTACTTAAATAATTGATGATCATCAAACTTTGTCTGAAGCATTCTTAGCTAGTCTTTTATCAAATGTTCTCACATAAATTGCTTTGCCTCTTTTAGGTGCCGCTAATACTAAAAATAGAAAAAAAATACACATTTTCTTCTACTGAACTAATGGATGGATTGTCACCAAATTTGTACGTAGTATTATCATTTAGTCTTTTATCATATTTGCTCATATTAATTTGCTTGGCCCCTTTTAGTGGCCAGAGGTAAAAATAGAAAAAAAATTAAAAGTTTTTCTTCTACTGAACTTATTGATGGATGATTACTAAACTTTGTTGTCTGTAGCATTGTTAGGTATTATTTTATATAAAGGCTCAAGTTTGAAAAGGAAATTAGAAAGCGGGAGTTGACATGCTTTACTTGCCAGATGTACAGTAGCAATAAACTTAAGGTTCCTTTTTATCAATCAATGTCGTGAAACTTTATAACTAGAGGGGCAAGTTGAATTGAGCTGGATTCGCTTTATTGCAAGTTCATTTGAAAAATTATTTCTAATACTGAAAGACAATTGTTTCTGGTGAGCGATTAAGGGACATCATGGACCTCTTGTTTGAACTTTTAAACGATCTACTCCTCGTAATATCATTTATAACACGTTTTTATCTGTTAAATTATCTTTCTATTTTTAGCAAATCAAAGTATAAGAGTCTGGATCAGGGAGCAGAGACATCCCACAATTATACGGATCTCAGGCACTGGATCGCAGATTTGCGAGATCTGCCTCGAACGGTTGGGTTCATGTCGTCTAACCTTTTAGGGGGAAAATACACATGCACTTTATTTACAAACAGTATTGAATGTTTCTTGACGAGACACTGACACTATCTTTATGTATTTTGAGTAATTTCCTCATTTATTATTTTAATAGCATACCCGTAGAAACCATAATGAGGCTTCATACATTAATCTAACTCCCGTACATGGGCAACTCCAGGTTTAAATGGAAATTCTTAAAGATTTAATCCACTTATCTCGTCACACTTACAGATATTTTGAGAGGCGATTTTGCGATGTATATATGAATTGTCGAATTTAATTTTGGATGAAAGGGATAAGAAAATGACGAGTTATATATATCGTGGCTGATTTGTGCCATTCGTGTTTTCGCCACGCGATCCCGCCAAACGAAAAGTAAAAAATTAACAAGTTAAAATGGCGGGGGCGCGGAGCGAGAAGTCGCTTATAAACGAGGGCGCGGAGCAAAGTTTAATAAATAAAAACTTTGCCCCGCGGGGCGCGGAGCGAAATGTAAGAAATAAAACGGCGGGGCGCGGAGTGAAAACACGCGCCCCTTCCATTTCAACTTGTTAATTCTCGACTTTTCGCTTGGCAGGATCGCGAAATTTTTATTTTTTAAAACTTCGTCCCACGCCCCCGCTAATGAACGTGTTTTGACGTTGAAATGAAAATAAAACAATAGTGTTTATGAAAAACTAGATCCTGTTGAATGTATCCGGTATATCTACATTGCCTTTTCCTGTTTTCATTATCAAGGATCTATTTGATTATTTATCATCAATATAGTCACGATGTTTTTTGATGTCTATCATCACAAACAATTTTAAATATTTTTATAACTGTCAACACCAAAGTCCGTCTCTTATTTTCACATTTTATATTTTAATAAACTATTAAAAAATAATGTGTTATTTATGTGCCATAATTTGGATGTAAAATTTGAATTCATAAAGTAGAGAGATTATTTAAATCGTAGAAAAAAATGTCGGGAATTTTAAAAGGATTTGTTTTCTTTATCGCATTTACGTTCTTTAAAGGTAAGTCATTTTGCAATCAATTACAATTAACAATTACCCCTAATTATTTTCAGTTGTATACATAGACCAAACGGTCAAACTGTTTTTGTTCTTAATATACCTATGTTCTAAATAGTGTTATTCATAACCATGTTAAAATAATATTTTTCATTCTCGATAAATGTTTTATCCATAAAGCCATGCTATTTGTTAATCAAAACCATCAAATGCACTTTTTAAAAAAAAAGAACATACAAAATTAAAATGTCAGAACTTGAAACGTGATTACGTCGCATAATGTTTGATGTATGATTTGGAATTTACTCAAAAATATTATTTATATATCCGTTGTTACATTTACAGTTTCTGGTGTGGATTTTTCTTTTAGCAAGGATAAAGTTTTACTGGGCAGCACAGGTACATTAACTATGACATGCGATGTGACTGGAACAGATGTTGATCTTTTTTACCGCATATGGATATATAAACTTAAATCAGCAACACGTTCTATAATACGTTGGGAAGTATTAGCTAAAATGGAATTTGGAAAAAATGCAACTACTTCTTTAAGTCAAGATATTGAAGCAGATAGTAAAGATTATGTTGCTAGAGGATCATGGGATTCTGACACACCTGCTAACACATATCTTGCATTGTCTATGAACATAGAAAAGTTAGTTTGCAATGATGTTACAGCTTATAAATGTGAGATGTATTATAAAAGTTCCACAACAGGAAGTATTGTACAGTCTTACAAAATTGCCACCTTCTCAGCATTTGGTAATTTCATTTTTATTGATAAAATACACCAATCAAAGTTTGTGTTATTTAATATAATACATCTGTTTAAGTTTATGTTTTTTTATTCCATTATACAAAAGGAGGTGTACATGTAATGTCAGCTGAATATAAAGCAATGTTCGCAGCATATAGTATGTGTTTCTTAATTTAAAGATAACGCATATTCTAAACCTTTAATACGTAAAAGTAGTACATCATACCATATATAAAACTTTGGTTGGCAAAATATGTAAAGTACATACTTGCATATACATGTATGAACGGATATTTGAGCCGCGCCATGACAAAACCAACATAATGCGTTTGCGACCAGCATGGATCCAGACCAGCCTGCGCATCCGGATCCATGTTGTTCGCTATCAGTTTCTCTACTTGTTATAGGGTTTGTAAGCGAACAGCATGGATCCTGATCAGACTGCGCAGATGCACAGGCTGGTCTGGTTCCATGCTGGTCGCAAACGCACTATGTTGGTTTTGTCATGGCGCGGCTCATTTTAGTTCGTTTTAACTGTGAACATATTTGACAAATGTGTATAGAATGACATGTTCATGTATTTATATGTAGTTTAAGTCTTCCTAACAAATGCACTGTCGTATAAGCTTTATCAACGTTATGTTTACCATCAGAATATCTTTAAGATTAAAAATAATCTTATAACTGTATCATACTTGCATAATTATAAGGCATGTTCTGTGTATTTGCTTGTTTGTTTTATTATCAGAATATTTTCATAATGAAATATAAAATCCTTAAATTTATTTAGCTAATAATGATAAAAATGATCATGCCCCAAATTATTTTATCCTTTCATTACTTGATGTGGAGCACTATAGTTTTAGTTTCTCATATTAAGAGCGTCAGCTGATAGCTTTATTACGGTTGTTCTAAATGATTTTAGAAATGACAACTTTTTCATCTTGTAGCAAGATATATTAACATATTGTAAATCACATAAGAATTTTCGATTTCTGTACTGTTATATATGGTGTGATGTCATATACATTGTACTATTTACAGAAATGTATATATTCATTTTTACGGTTAAGTGTCATTTATGTCGAAGTGTTAATTAACGTCGAATGTTCCTGAACAAATAAGAAATTCCCCTTTTTGGGTTTTTATTTTTTTTAACACTCTTCCCACTGTCTCTTAAAAGCAAACTTTTTGGGGCAAAGAGTGTCTTTTTTTTCGACCCTACAACCGGTTTTAAACCCCCAAGCGTTTTTTTCCCCCGACCTTTCGGGTTCCCTTTTGGGGTGTCCTTCGATGTTGTCTTTGTGTTTAAAACTTGGTAATTTATTAGGGGACAGTTCGAAATTTGACCATTTTGTTAGTTGTTTTTCCAGGGGTAAATTTCCTTTACAAAATTTTTTCACTTGCCCCAACCCAACCCCTTTTCCCCCAAAATTTCCCCCTTCTCCCTTTTAAATTTCGTTATTAGCCATTATGATTGTAAGGGTTTATTTTTTTTTCTTCTTTTTTAAAATTAAAATTTTAAAACAGTTATTGGCATGTACTTTCTTCTTTTCGGCCCTAGTGCGTGCTCTTTCCTATTTTTGTTCGGTAACCTTCTGGGTTTCCCTACAAGTGTGGCTAGGTTTTTTCCGAGGACAACAATGTATGTAGAGAAAAATATAATCACGGGTTATTATCTATACAAAATCATGTGTGTCTTAAGAGCAATCACAGTAGCCTTTAAAACGATTATAATTCTGACCCACTCCGTATATCTAGGCGTCCTGTCATGTACTTTGATCCCCCCCCCCCCAAAAAAAAAAAAGCTCAAAATTTCATCAGACAGAATTGTTAGCACACGACAATATTTCCAGCATGCATAGGGTTAAGAATAAATCTCTTTCACTCCCCTCTTGCCGAACAATTTATAACATAAGGATATATAAGAAGAAATGACAGCGTTAATAAAATATTATATTAACCATTTTATGTTTACAATAACAATTCCAGTTAAACCTCAAGTGACATCATTAATTACAAGGAAGAATGGTTTTGTAGTACAAGGAATGTCACCATCTGACATAGCCACTGCTGAGGTAGGCGATGAGTTAGAACTTACATGTACTGCGAATATAGGTAGCTTAAAAGGAACACTCATTCGGTGGAATAGAACATCTGAAACTTCACCAACCAATGAATTTATTGGCTACGAACCACCTCAAGGTACTGTTGATGAAGGCACTGAAATTAGTGACAATCAGTGCGGATATACCCGAGTGGCGTCAATCAAGTACAACGCAACAGCAGCCGATGCCAAAAGGGATAACAATCTGGCATTCGAGTGTTATGTTACCGTTACTGGAGATCCGTATGGGAAATCTTTCACCTCTGAAAATAATCCGAGATTTTATACTGACGTCAGTAAGTTATCTATAACATTGATCAATGTTTTTGTATAGATGATAATATCTTGCCCTTAAAGTCAAAAATATTGTCAGAGCTAAACAAAAGTAAGGCCCTTAAACTGTCTTTTAAAACCTTATAGATAACTACCATGTTTGTACACATTTATATACAGGATGTATATACTATATAAGTGGATATTTTTGCGTCAAAATTTGATTTCATTAATTAAGCAGGTACATGTTAAGAATATGCTATTATTTTATTAATTCCATTCAGTTTTTAATACCTATATTATTTATATAATCAATTGAATTATACATTGTTAGTTTGATAAAGGGCCTGGTCATATTTTGAAACATCATTTTGTTATATGAATAACTGATTGTGTTATTAACACACATATATATTTTCATTATAACATTTATGATTTGTTAAGACCAAACTTAAACAAACAAGCAATGAGAGAAAACAATCTCATTACCTGTCAGTCAAATTTACTCATGTAAGATGCTGTATGGAAACTTGTTTTAAAATGATAGAAACACATTTGCCTAAAAAGAAATAATTTTTACGCTGCGAATAATTTCAATTACCAAAATCCCAAATATTTTCACGTCGCAAAATTAACCACTTATACAGTATGTGCACTGTTAAAGATGGCAAGGAAAAGAAATTTGCCTCTTTAAGAAGTCACAGTCACTGTATACCTCTGGACAATTTTTTTCACATTCACTTTTAACGCGTTGTTAATGGTTTTGTTGGAGTTTTGCAACACATAGGCAAATCTGTTTAATCCTTTATTTAGTTGTGAAAATTTATCTTTCAAAAGCCTAATAAAACACATCATCCCTTGCTGTTACTCATGAACAACAGGATTTAAATACCTGATAGGATACATCCTTGTGTATATTTGGTTTGATCCTTTGCTATTTTATCGGCTTTTCTTGTACAATAATTTTTGTCGGAGTTATGGTCCCTTAATTATTCTTATTCTTATAGATTTTCTGGACTACTACCCTTATACTACTTGTGCAAATTAATGCAACTTTACAGGATTGATCATTAGCTCAAGTACTTGCGAATATTAAACGTGCTTTCTGCTTAAATGATTTTTGCCAAGTTATTGCAATGGAATAAAAAAGGATTTTATTGTGTAACCAGCTGCACAAAAGATTGTATGTACGACTTCTCTGAAATAACTAGTGCAATTTCATCCAAACTTAACAGGAATGATCAATACCATGTCTAGTTGTGCATTTTTTGTTCAACGATTTTTGTTAGAGTTATGACCCTTTAATATTTTTTTTAAAATGTGTCCGGACTTCTCCTCTTGAATCACTAATGCAATTTCAATAAAAGTTTGGTTCGATAGCTCAGGTCCTTGTGCATATTTCACGGGTTTGCCTGTTGAATAATTTTTGGCTGAGTTATGGCCTTTGAATAAAAACCTGTTTTGCCCAGTTAATGATTTCTGTGTCTATTTGTACACAGTGCAACAGGCAATTGGCTATCATGAGGTAACACACGTGTGGTCACTGAACTTGTTTTATTACAGATAACCAAAGTAGTGGAGAGACAAACCGTACTATGAGTACAACAGGTAAAACAGCAACTTGTTCAATGCTCTTTTATATGTAGATGAGTTAAGTATATTACTCTTACTAGCTCTAATCTAATGGAAAAAGGAAAAGGTAAAATAAAATATGGGCCTTTATGCATAATATTTGTTTTCATGTTGCCTGAAATTGAGATATTTCTTATTTGACAGGCGCCTTGTTGAAAAAAAGATATTATTATCCCTCACTTTTTATATTGTCAATTTCCCTAAGGCCAATGGGAGTTATTATTTTCTCGATTCAATGTAATTGGCTACGTAGGGCCATGCCCAGAATGACAATGTGCTGCTGAGGATTTTTTATTATAGCAAATACTGCTTTTTGCGTCTAAATTTAACAGTGAATGTAAACATCCGGTCAAGACAACCGGTGACAAAATTGCAATTCATAATGGGTCAGGTCTAAGGCGAATATTTATCAGGCAAATAAATGGAACAAAGCAGGATTTCTAAAGAATTTGATCATTGAAGCTAATTCTAAACCTGTTTTAGGCAGATCTAAAATTCTAATCAGAAGTATGATATCTTATAAATTCGCACAAGAATGATTGAGAGTAAAATATTAAGACTATTCTGGATCACCAGCTCAAGACCCTTATGTATGGGTATGTGTTTTTATTTTTTTATGAAATACAGAACATTGAATATTTTATGAATGAGTAAAGGTATCAAAATGTACAAAGTAAATTCTCAACTTAAACAGCTCAGTTAACAGTTTTAGTGAAAGTTTGTTCTGTTTTGTTAGGTAGTTTTATACCATTTCCGTATTTGTTCAATATACAATAAATAACACATAAGTTTGTGAGCAACAGTTAGAAGGTTGTCTTCACCTTTACATCAGGTCCATTTTGTCATATCTATTTCGTTTTGTTACCTGTATTTTCCCACGTTTTAAGCTATCATTTGGAGAATAATGTGAACAGGCTATGATGAATTATTTCAGCAGATAGTATACCCGCATATATTTAACAAAATAATTATCATATTTAAAACTTATTTCATAATAAACCACAAATTTATGAAAACAACATAATTTTACCATTTATAGATGTTATAAAAAACATTTCATTAGGTACAACTTTAAATCCATTAGATATCTTTTTGTGTAAATGAGTGAGAGTATAAATATATAAAAACAACCTTCTTCATTGATTTTATGCGAATGAAGTCTTTGTAACGAGATATGTTATTTAGAGCGGCACTATCAATACTTATATAGTGCTATTGTTATTGCAGATGGAAACGACATAAGTATAGCAGCAGGAGCTATCGCCGCGATTGTCACTGCGTCACTAATTGTTAGTGTTCTAATCGGTGCGGTTTGTATATGGCTTGTTTTAAAAAGAAAACGGGCAGAAACAGGTACTTTAAATTACATGTAGTTTTACTTTAAAATGTATGATTTTTCAAATTTACTTTGAAAGAAAATGTATAGGAAAAGACTTGATTTTCACTAAATGTTCCATAAATTAATAGACTAATGACACCAAAATCTGTGTTTTTGACACTCGTGAAACAGTTCAGGATTAAAAACAAGTTAACATATCTAATATCTTATTTTTTGAAATAGGCCTGATGAATCAAGATCAGCATCAGCCAACATCAGTGTCACGAGATACAGAATTAAATGTATTGTCACTTTCACCGTAAGCAGCCATAAATTCTAGTTTTATATTGCTTGAAATAGATATTTATTGCTTTTTTTTGCTCCATGGTTTTATCACTTACAACTAAATGCACTAATAGACTAAATATGAATAACATGAATATTACAAACATAAACAAATTATTACATAGCCATATTTCTAATTTGTTTGGAAAAAAAAAACAGAAAAAAGATGAATCATGCTGTATTTACAAGACCACATAACAAAATCGTATTTTATTTTATGCTTTTCACACAGTGAAAATTATCAAAATATAATTTCACTTTTTTCAATGACGAAACTACTTTTTCAAGATTTTCCCCATGTGGTACATCAATTTTATTTTTACTGACAATTCTGACAATGTCAGACTGTTAAAAGAAATAGCAAAGCTGAAATAGATAAATAACTTAAATGTCAAAAGTAATAAAGAGAGAAAACTTACTTCTATTCATTCAAATTCCAATCACAAAATTTCGTCTCTAAATTTTTTTGTTTCGTTTTTTCAGTCTGAAAAATATATTCCTTCCCCATGCAAAACTGCTCTTGATGACATTTGGGCATATTAAAGTATCCTACGAGCAATAACTGCCGTGTGCTTTATGAAAAATTGAAAAGCATTGACAGCCATCACTCGTAGAATAAGTAAAACAACCCAGCGTTCCTTAGAAGGCTTCCAAGTTTTCCATTTTCCTATCTCCCTTTCTGAATGTTTTCACTTCTGTCAACACTTATTTTTTTGTCTGTTACAATCATCAAATAAGTTTTCTTTCTTTTAAAAAGGTGTATGACTAACAAATCCAAATTATATCCCTCTGAATCTTACACAATTATTTTCCTCCCATGAAATACACAACTTTAAAAAATGGCTGCCACTTACATTATACAAAGCAAGGTCTAATATAAATTCGCAGTAAGTAACAGAAATATGGATGGATGGTTGGACTTTTTCTCCTACAAGAATTGTTTGTTTTTATTATTAAAACAAGCGATCATTCATATTTTTTTAATAAAATGAATAAATATCACCGTCATTTAACCTTGATTGGCGGACTTATTTTTCAGCTCAAGACTTCTTGTTTTTAATGAGAAATTCCGTCTAAATGGGGCTCTCAATGGGGGAAACAGATTTTAATATGAACGTTAAAATTATGGAAATTTCGTTTTAGCTTGTTTTAAAGCATAAAATAAAAAGAAAATTTGTCTGTTTTTTGTGTAAGATGTAATTTTATTTCATCTCGTGAACTTTAAAAACAGTATTCTCACGAGTGGCTACGCCACTCGTGAGAATACTGTTTTTAAAGCCCACTCGATGAAATAAAATTTCATCTTACACACAAACAAACAAATATCCTCTATATTTTTATAAATATTTTCTAGAAATACCTACGAACAACTTCAAAATGGAACAGATACTGAAAGCAGGATGACTTATGATCTCTTAGACGGTATTTACCGATTTTTTTATAATTTACATTGCGAATTATTTAACTAATGTTTATTGATATATTAACGCATAGTTTTGGCATCTGTATATTTTACTGGTTCATTGCTGATATCATATCACATGGATTTTGACATAAGTATGTTTATTAAACAAACAAAATCGGTCTGAGTGGTATCTTATCAACTTATCTGTTGTTAAAATGCGTTGTTATTGATCACGAAGACAATAGCCTGGAGTCCTCCGCATCAAAACGATAGAAAAGTGTATATAGATAAGAGCAAACCGGCTCGATGTCATTTCAATACTAAAATTATTACGAAAAAACAAATAAGGAACATCACCTTTAGCTACTTTTCCAAGTTCAGGTTGCCGGGATTCATATTTAGCTGCTTTATCACGCATTTAATGTTCACTTACTTAAACTCGATAGAAATAATAAGAAAATATTTTTTTTCATTTTAAGAAAAGTAAGTTTGTCCAGTCCTCAAGTATTGTTTTTTATTAATTCACCAACAATTAAATCTTGTGTTTTTGCTGGAGGACCTTAATAAACCTGTCTTCAACCTCGAATATTAAATGAGTAGCAAAATTTAAAATCTAACACATTTTATTTATTGTCATATGTGCTTATTATATCACATACTCGTATAGTTTGACTTTATTAAGTAATTTTTACTGATACATGTATATTCAAATATGTAAAGTTCAATGTTAAGTCGATTTAATAGTATTTTTTAAGTGACATTATTCTCATATTGTCATTGTCAAGTTGACCTGTATTGACTATATTTTTTTCATAAGATTGACTGATACAATGATGATTGGCCAAAGTTGATGTTGGAAAATGTTTGCATAAAGTTTTAATTATAATTGTTTTATCATATGCATAAATGTATGGTAAATCGAAATTCTGTTGTGTTCTGGTATTAACTCGGTTATTGTTATTTGTTTTTTGAAGGTCAGTTTGCAAAAAAAGTTATATTCATGCATCATTTGTAAATGGACTATATCCATTTTTATTTATGTCAACATTTACCTCCTGATGTATACTTAATGTGTACAAATAAATTTTGCATTTTCTCTTGTCACTTATGCCATAAATAAAAGTCCAACAATAGTTATGTTATTTTTATGTTTTCAGCTTCAGCAAATCCCAGCGCGGTACCAAACAGGTAAGGAACTAAAATTATAAAGCTCAAACTGAAGTTACCACTGCTGTCAATAATGTTTTATTAAATAATTATGATAAGGAATTTACATACCTAGTTGTATTGAAATTATATGATTCTAATATTTTGAATAAACCATTCACTTCATAATACCCTGACGTTTTTTTAATCATTTATACATATCTATAACTTCAGCCAATCACAGTATGAGAGTCTTGAACGGGAAGCAGGGGTATCTCAAACGTATGCAGATCTAAAGCTTGGCCGATAAAACATATTGGCAGATTTGAAAGATCTATCTCGCTGCTTGGGTTCCTTTCAGTTTATAAATGTTTTTGTACACAATCTTTAACTATCTATGATTTTAAGGTTTATTCATAAATACAATAAATATTATGTAGGGATTATGCCAGGACCAGACGATGTCTTCGTGCAATGGAAGTTATTCCAGCAATCCGAGTTCGATCGAACAAACTAGTTGTATAGATGTGGAAGGGAAAATCAAATGTATTTTCATCTTTTTCCTTTTCAATAAGATAACTCGGCTTAAAGAGTTCTTCGTAATTATTTTTCCACTTTAAAGGGCCATATGCACTAGTTATAAATGTTTTTTGACACAATCTTAACCTGTCTAAGATTTTGAGGTTTATTTGTACATACAACAAAACAATAAACATTATATGGCGATTACTTTGAGCGAAGGGAGTTATTCGAGCAATCCGAGTTCGAGCGAACCAAGTTAACTTTAGTTGTATAGGTGTGACAGGCAGTCAATTATTATCTTATCCATTAGATAACTCGGCTTTAAAGGGTGATTCTTCGTATTTTTTTTTTTTCATTTTCTCCAGTTTTAAGGGCTCATATCATGCCGACGGAAGCTATTAATATCCAGTTCAAAGTGTAAAAATTAACAAAGGACAATAACTCCAAAATAAGGCAGAGCAGAGTTATGGTTCTTTTACACTGCACATCTACTTAATGAGATCTATCTACTTACAAAGTTTCTTGTAGATATCTTTCATGGTTTCAGAGTTATTCCCCAGACAAAGTTCAAATTGTAAAAATGAACAAAAGGCACTAACTCCAAAATTAGTTACGGCAGAGTTATTGTTCTTTCGAACTGCATTTTTACCCAATGTGATCTATCTACCTTCAACGTTTCAAGTTGTTATTTCTAACAGTTTCAAAGTTATGTCCCAGACAAACTTCACTATTTTCAAATGAACTGTTTTCTTTAATCAGCTTTCATGAAGAGAACTCTACATGTATATAAAGATTTTCTACTAAATATATAGATTAAAATATGAAAATGTTATATTTGTATTTTACATAATGTACAACACGGTTCTCCTTCCATTAATATTGTCAAATTCAATCATTTTAAGTTTGTAATAGCACATGTATTGATAAACAAGTTCATTTCATGCCTACATCTTCTAGAATATAACCGATGCACGTTCGCATTTTACCACTTGGTGTACCAATTTAAGATCCTTGCCTTTTATTTATTTAATGAGTCCCAATTCCGTATCAAATCCTTATTGTAATTAAAGTAATGTCAAGTTCGGTCACAAAGTCCAAAAATGTTGATGTGACATAAAGAATGAATTAAATAGAGCAAAAAAACAGAATCCTTGAAGAACGCCCAACATGATAAAATTGTAAAATGTTGCAGGCTCGGTTTGATTGAGCCTGTTCATGGACGGTACTGGAAAGTGCAAGTTACCGTCCACGCCCCCTAGCACCGGCTTAAGCAGAATTCAACATTTAAACATGAAACAGTAAAATTTTGAATTTAGAAACATCCGCAGATGTGTTCATACGGCGGTTATCATATAACCTTCAATGTGACACAGTAGTGCCATTCCATGAAAAGCGGCGTATGGTCCCCAAGTAATAAAAAGCGTGTGCCCTAAACGAGAAAAGAATGGGCGGAACTAATTAAAATAGAATTTTGATAGGGGATCAGAGGTTATGAAGCCTGCATATCACAGATAAGACGTCAAAAGACAAATTTAAAAAGCAGGCAACATATCCTAAGGGTGATTCAACATTATTCAAGTAGGAATATTGGAACCACCCAACTAGAAAATGCCGAAAAGTTGAAACTAAAAATACCACAACAACGAAATAATGTCGGGTTGGAAAAGATCTCCCAAGGGTCCCAAAATAAAAAATTTATTGATTAAAAGTACGGGTTGGGCTTTTTTCAGCCGCCACATGTGTTTATCGTACACAGCCGCAAAACCTTTATCAGACTCGGCTAACACCTTGTCTAATGTTTGTTTTGTGTTTTCTCCATCCTGGATGGAAACACAACGGAAAATTCGCACCATTTCATGTATCATATAGTGAGTAATAAACTAAATAACCTGAAACCCCTACATCATCTTGCTATTCAAATGTAAGGTCATCGAACAATTTGAATGTTGGAAGGTTACAGCTTGACAAACATTTGTAACATATCTGTTCACTACCCTACAATAAATATTTAAGATGAGAAATAAATTTTACTAACCTACAATAAATATTTAAGATAAAAAATCTATTTTACTTCCCTTCAATAAATATTTAAGATTTTCCGGGGCATAAATTAGTTAAGACGGAACATACTTTTTTTAGGTCATGGGAAGTTTTAAGAAACTTTCGGAAAAGAAATATGCACATTTGGTTAAAATCAATTTGCTCCAACCAAAATAAATCAACCGAAATGGAAAGTATTGCTTATTGCTGCCAACAAATCATTGCTTTTGAAGATATTATTGGTTAAAGGCGAAAGATAATATATCCTTGCGAACAAAATAAAGGTGTTTATTTGACAAATCTGTATTAAAAGTTGGACTAAACTGCAAGTTAAAATAAATTCCATATTAGTGAAATGCCGATTATGACTGTTCTAGTTGCAGGCTTTCATTTGGCCTTAATCAAAAAAGTAGGAAAAATAGGAAAGTTTGCAGGCAAAAATTAAGAAATAGTAGAAACATTTTCAGTAAAAATGTAGGAATAATAGGAATTATTTAACATGAATGCACCATTATAACAATGTACTTTTAATGTTCGAAATGTTAAAGTGAACTGCTACCTTGATTAGTTGTTATTCTCACCATTAAAGAAAGTTTTGTTACTTGCAAATTTCTGCAGCATCCATTTCAGTTATGTGTCCTGTCCATAATTTTGTCAATTGTGGATAAATTTTGAATTTCTTTTATATAAATATGAATCACATTGGCATGATGTTTTGTGACCTAATTAAAGGTTCATACTTCAATGGTCCATGTCACACTTTGACAAGTGGATAAAATAATACGATAAAACACTAATGATATCTAAAACTTTTTACTTCATTAAAATTGTGCAACATTTACATGAATTTTTAAAAGTGCATATTTCATTATTATAATGTTTGCCTTATCTTTACTTGTTAATGTTTAAACCTAAAGCTAATTTAAGGAAATTGAAATCATAACTGGGATAAAATGATGCGCATCCGAACGACAAACAGTGATTTTATCAAGCGATAAAATCACCGATTTGAATATTATTATTTCAATTCTAACACGACATCAACAAATAAATGCTGCCATACCAGATATTAACCAAAAGTGTGCCTGATTTGTTTTAGTGGTTATGTCACGTGTATAATAATTACGTCACATGTCTTAAATATGAAACGTCAAACTGTGATTTTATTGCATAATAACGCATACTTTCGGTTCTTCTATGTTCAATGGGGAAAAAAGCGGATCGTGTTAGAATAATTTATATTACCTCCTCGTCTATGAGTCTACCCTGTATCAGACTGATAACATTCCCTTTCCAAGAAATGTTAACTTCTCCCTCTCGTCAACTTGCCAGACAAAATTGGGAGTGGGTGATTGGGGTGACTAGCTCCTCAGGAGATATTCACCAATAAATTTTATCAAACAAGGCCAAGAAATGATGTTTGAAAAGAATAATGCAAGAAAAAAAGCTATGTTGAAATAATCTATATGAGGTTTTCAGGAAGATTTTTTTAACCGCAAATTTTGCATAACAGAGAGACATTATTCTATATTTATATATTTCTTGGAAATATGTTAAATCATTAGGAGGTAATCATGTTATACATTTCAGATTTATACTCCCACCAGATGACATTTACTAACATTGCGTTTAAAAAAAACCATTTCAGTCAACTTTTTTTTACTACAAAATTTAGTATAATTGGCGTTAAAACATAAAAAAAGAAAAACAATTGTAGTGTGTAATTATGTCATGCGCTTGATTTTAAACATTCTTGAAGATAATTGGTGTCTTAGATCTGAACGAACGACAAAAAAAGATAAATGTCGTCATAAATGACCATCCAATTTGTTTGAGAGAGAAATGATAAATAATAAAACAACTATAACTAAAGCTATTCTTTGTTTTTGACTAAAGATAAAACCAATGGTATGATAAAAACACAGAACTAAGAAAGATGACTATTGTTTTCAAGTGTCTGTTTAAAAGGTTATGTCATTTTGAGCAATTATATCATATGCTTAATACATTAAAGCAAAATTATAAATTCATAGCATTCATATACATTAAAGACACAATAAACTTTTTTATCTTTTAAAGATTGAATTTTATGTTTACGTTTACGTAATTGTTTCTCTAGAACTTTGCTGAGTTGATTATAAGTTCATAGTTTTGGGCTTAATTGATAACTAATTTTGAATCCTTTTGTGATCACATTAATAAATCGATTTTGTCATAAACGCTGAGCAACCTAAACTATTTACTTGCAGACCTAGATTTCGAACTGAAGAGCGTTTATGTTGAAACTATCATCCAGCGAAGAAACGCCATTCTAGAAAAACATTATATAACGTTATTTTCCGGCAGGTTTTGTCGCTTCATTTGTTTATTTTTGTTGTTCAACCTAACTGATCGGTCAAAGAAACATCTGTTATAACAATGATGTCAAAAAAATATAAGTGGAATTGAGGAGTCTATTTTTATCAGATTGCTCACTTTTATTTTGCACGGAGTATTTTTATTGGTTCGAGGTTTTCACATGACCAATGAAAAGACTCCATACCAATATAAATAGAACCAATCTGCTGCATCAGTTACTTTTATTTTTTTGACATTTCTCGAAAAAAACTTCGTTATAGTTTCACATGATGATTTAATAAAAAAGTTATTACAAAATGATAATAACATTTTATCATATCTTAAATGCGCAATACAAAATATTAATACATGTTTCTTCAGAAAGTTTAGTATAATAAATTAGATGAAGCCAATTCTTTACCTAAAATACATTAATTATCTTTCTAGAAATTGTATAAGTCGAGTATAGCTTGTAAAAAAGAAAATTTACCCCTTACTTTTAAAGAGAATAATGATGAAAAGAACGTTTTGAATGGGGTCGCTTATTTTCTTTGATTTTTAAGCTGTAGACGGAACTCATTAAAAATTAAATACCATGTGTTAAAAAATATGAGCCTAAACAGAAGACAATTTCAGAAGACGTTAGAACCGTAACACTTCGGAAAAATTGAAAAGGAGTGATTGTTTAATTGTTTTAACTATCAATGGATAAATTTGCCTTCCTGCAGCTATTATTTCTAGTTTTGATAACATGTGTTAAACTTAATCAATCTTTTCTTATAAGATATATATTTTTGTCCGTAAAGACAGTGAGAAGACCAATCTTAGCTCGTGCGCGGCTGATTTCCTATTCAAGGTAAAAGTTTTACGATATTGCATGTTCATTATTAAATATACAAAAATGTAGTTTTATTTTCTGTACCGTGCAAGTTTGGCATTTTTTGATACTTAAGTTGTAAAAAAAATATTCTCGTCTATGAAATTTGGGAAAAAAGAACATGAAAAAACATTAAAACTAACTTTTAATAAATTTGTTTCTTGCGAGATAACCAACACAGTTAATGCAAAAGTAAGTTCATAGTAATGAAATACATCCTTTCAAGTTGCCGCCCTTTGGTGACGCCATTGCTGATGTTGAGTATGTTAATAAAGTGAAATAAAGGTCTAAATCCTAACTCTTATAAGACGCTCAGAGTTTAATTACCAAAATGTGTATTACTAAATAAGAATTTACCTAACCCGATGGTGAAAATGAATTAAAACTTTTCTCATAGAAAGCTTAACGTTAATTTTCGTGTAAGATCGTAATAATCATTTTCGTTTGATTCTAAACATGTCACATCGTGTTTTACTACCCACTTACTTTTCACGTAAGCAACAGTTATATAGTGTTTCAAAAATGTAAGTGCTCTGTAGTTTCGAAAAATAGTGACGTTATAATTCATATAATTAAGATATTTCTTTTAGATGATCATGTACTTTGATTACACTGTTCAAACAATTAATAACAAGATTTTTCTATTTTCCTCATTATTAAGATAATGAGATAAAGGTTTGTAATGCGAGATTTTTGAAATCGAATTTTTGGGTATTCGTCTCAGCAATTGTTTTAACAATTAGTCTTAAGCCGTACTATTTCAATTAGAGCTTAATACCGGTGATATGATATTATAATTTTATTTAAATTCCACTCAATGTATTTTTTTTTACAAAAATTTAACTCAGTTTTCCTTTAAAAGCCACATGTGTTCACAACATCTATACGAGGGATGATACAAAATAACTCGGTTCTCGTTTAATATTTTTACAAATTTCATGTTTCTGCATTACATTCATATGCCTGCGCAAAAATTGATAATTTAACGGTTTGTAATCGCAAATTTTAAATAGTTACCCGAAAACGTCGTCATTCAGGCGGTCCCCATACGGCACATTAAACAAACAAATTTGTCACGTTTCGGATTAGTTTTTCTCTATTTCCTTGATTATTCATGAAACATTCCTAGAATAGTATATATAAAACTGAGATTTTTTTAAGGGAAAATTTTCACCATTTATTTTAATTTAAAAAATTTATGCTGGAAATTCAAGCTATTGGATTACTCCCTTGATATTTCATTCTTGGACTTGGACTTAGGTGCCCAAAATTTAATTTTGATTACTTGGGATTCAGGGAAATATTCGAGGACTTGCAAATTTTTATTCTGAGGACACAAATTTTACTTATTTAAATTTGAATGGTATGTTAAAAATTTCTTTAAAAATTGTTATTGGATTATTGAAAATAAATTTTTTTAATTTTAAATTTGAAAAGAGCTTGTTGCTGGTTTTTGAGTTTCCTTTCCTTTAGTTACTGGATTGTCAATAGCTTTTGATGGATCGGGGACTGCACCCGTTGGCGAATAACGTTCTCCGTCGCTGTAGCGACAAATGTGCTGTCATGTACAGCCTTGCAGAAATGTTTATAAGATTTATTTTTACAAAAATCAAATTAATGAATTGAATATATCTTAAGATTTCTTTAAGTATTTTTTTCATTTATCCAAAACTAATTCTTATTATGATTGAAATTTAGAAAATCGAAGTCTTATCTAAGAATAATTACGGTTAACGAAACCTTCAACATTTTATTTATTTTCCTGCATATTTTCCTACATTTTTTCATATCTTTTTTATCATGTACATTTTTATTTGATGAAATGATATTCATTAATGAAATATATTTCATGCCTTCAACTTACCAACAATCATATACAACAACATTTCAATAGTCATACCTTTGAGTTGAATAGTTGTTAGCACACTTACGGGGAGCAACATCAGGCATTTTTGGACAAAGGGTTTCTAATAGTATAAGAACATAATTTTTCAATCAATGGGTAAATAAACGCCCTTTTAATTGTGTACTGTAAGCGAAATATCTTGAAAAAAAAGTTGTTTTTATGTCACCGCTCTTGACGTTCTTTACACCATTTTAGGCCCCTTGGGCAATTACCCTTGTGCCGCTTAATTACTAATGTTTGGGCCTAGATATTCAATTGTGGTGGTTTTTAAAATTGTTTAATTTTTTGAGTTAAGATAGTTATTTTTGTTTTTATACATTTATTAATTTTTTACTGAATTTATGGCTTACGTCCAGGGGTTTTCTGGATATCCCACCCGATATGACATTCAAGAAGGCCACCCCACACGGACCTTGCTTTTAATTTGAGATTTGAAACCATTTTTTCTGTGTTCCTAGAAAAAGTAAATTATTGTTCATAAATTATATTATGATTTAATTTTCAAAATTACAAAATTTGGTTGCAATACAAGACATGTGTTGTTATATTATGGCGTTAAATGGTTATTCAATTCCATTAATGCATACAAGGTTTATAAAAAAAAATGTAAAACCGCTTTTGGTAAAGTTTTTTATTACAATATGCATTAATATTTAATTTATTGTTTTTTTTATTTTTTAACCCATTTTTCATTTGTTCTTCTTTTTATTTTTTCATAAAAAAGGGGCAAAAATCCTCAGAAATTTTTTAATTTTTATTTTTATGGGTTTTGAAAGGCAATATCAGTTTTTTTAATGGGTTAAAAAAAATGGGGATTAGACACTTTTTCATCTTTATCACATGGGAAAAAATTTTAAATTTATCTTAAAATTTTTATTTTTAAATTTTTATAAAAAAATTTTAAATGTAAAATAAGTAGTATTTTTCCCTTTAAAATACTAAATTTTAAAAAACAATAATTTCTTTCCCAAAAGCAAAAATGCAACAAAAGGGAAAAAACATTTAAAAAAGTGAAAAAAAATCAAAAGATGGTTCAAAATAATTTCAATGAATTTTTTTTTTGAAAATTTAAAAGCACAACATATTTAAAAAGCTTTGATACATAAAAGTAAAAGCCCATTTTTTTGGCACAATGTGCCGTTTTAAATGAAAATTTCACTATTATTACTGTGTTTTTTTCAACCTTAAAATCACATTGCGGAAAAAAACTACGGAAAAAAAAAGCAATTCAATCGACTTCATAAATTAGCATTTTATTTTCAATATTTGGATGCAATAACGCTTAAATTAAGATGTCAGGTGTGGTATTTAGTCAACGGCGATAGCCACGGTCCGGATTTTTACCAACAGAGATGATTCTTATTAGTCTTGGCCCATATCATAAATTAGCACCATTACCCTTTCTTTAAAGAATATAATAAGAGTACCTCCCTTTGGTCTTTCAAAATAACCCGGGAGGAAAAAATGTCCCCGGGTTGGAAAAATAAATGGAAGGGTAAAATTGAACTTATTTCCAATGGGGGTTTCCTTTTGATGGGAACAAAATTTTTTTGGAACTGGCATTTCAGGTCCATTACTTAGAGATATATACTGGACTTGATGTTCAATTTCTAAGATCAAAAAAATATTAATTTCCAATTTGCACATTTTGTTAATTACACATGTTTCCATATTGCAGGAATAATACTAGAGGAATTGACTAGTTTATCACACCCAATGAAAGTTA
Organism: Ruditapes philippinarum; assembly: GCF_026571515.1. Classification (NCBI taxonomy): domain Eukaryota; kingdom Metazoa; phylum Mollusca; class Bivalvia; order Venerida; family Veneridae; genus Ruditapes; species Ruditapes philippinarum. The sequence goes on from NW_026857705.1 coordinate 43,361, forward strand.
ATCTATTTTATATATATCACAAAACCCAATCCATTTATATAAAACATACTTAAATTGCATTTTAAAACAATTATCTTTTAAAATTAATAAAAAAAAAATCCAGCTTTTCAAATTGTTTAATTAAATTTTCCCACTTGTTTTTGCCTTTTCACTTTTCTTTTTATGTTAAAAAGTTAACTTTCCTTTTTTTAATATCAAGTGGGAAGCATCATCCCAAACCCTAATACCTGGGTAAAAGAAATTTACTTTTTGTTAAAAAACTTTAACAATTTGGGTTATATGAAAGTTCCTTACACTGTTTCTACTATTATTAAAAAATGAAAAATCAGACTTTAAGGAAAAGGGTTATCATACATAATAAGATTGGGACTCATTTTTATTATTAAATAGTTTTATGTTCATGATTGAGTCTTAATTGTATACTTTTTTTATATTCAAAAAAAATTAGATAAATACAGAATCCGTTAAAAAAAAGCCCCAACACGGCAAAATTTGAAATTATTTCCAGAGCCGGTTTTGATTTGGCCTGGTTATGGACGGTACTGGAAAGTGCAAGTTTACCTTCCACGCCCCCTCAGCACCCGGCTTAACAGAATTCAACATTTAAACCATGAAATGTAAGATTTTGAATTTAAAAACAAGGCCACCCAATACTTACTAACAATCAATTAAGAAAGTGATGGACCAATACCTGTTTTTCCCAGGTAATAAATGGCAAATAAGGGGAACTATCTCATTGCCATACATTTAAACGTATAACGATTAAAAATTGTTAAAAGCCAAAAAAAAGCCAAAAAAAAAACAACAATGATAAGACTATGGGTTGTCATGAATAAAAAAAATCAAAACACACCGGCCGAAACACTTCTGGTCCGATCTTAAATTAAAAAAACATATTTAAAGGTCAAAATATGGTACTAATATAACAATTTTAAATGTAAATTTTCGCGAATTATAAAGGCTAAATTTTTTACAATTCATTATGTAAGATAGAAAGGAGTAATAAATAAATTTTTTAAAACATATTAGATTGCTTTTCAGTTTGTAAATTTAGGCAACTCGAGGAGTTATTGACAATTTGTATAAAGTAAAAATTAGCAAACTCTAAAGTCTATATCCATTTCAGATACATAATTCAGACACCTTGAATCTTTAAAAATATGTTTATTTTTTCCAATATACTAAAAATAAGTATTACTTTTCTTCCAATCCTGGAAAACACTAGAAATAATACTTGTTTTTACGTTATAAAATAAAGTCACTGAAAATTATCCTAAATTCAATTTTTCCGGGGAAATTTTAAAAAAGTTGTTTTAAATTTTTTTTTTCAGAACTTTTCGAAGATGTACAAAGGGAAAAGGGGAGACAGGTGTATGGAAGGTTTGAAAAGTGATTATAATAAAAAAATCATGGATAAAGCCTATGTTTATGCACATAGACAAAATGGGCCAACTTTTTCAACCCCCGGTAACTTTTTTTGAATATATGCCATATAATGTATTTTACACGAGAATTTATAAAAAACATACTATTAAAAAGACAAATCTCGTTTTTTTTTTCTGCTAAATGTGGTCTCTTGAACTGTTTTAAAACATTATTATTTAATGTTTATTATTTAATTTTTTTTCAGCTGGAAATATGGGGGACTTTTTCATGACTTTGCCTGGAATATTGAGAATGGACACAATTAGAATTCACTGCAAAAAGGGCCGCCCCCCAAGCAACCATTTGTAAATGATTAAACAAATACAAACAAAGTGTGACGAGTTTTGTTAATTTGTTTAATAACGATTTGAAAACAAAAAAAATACTTTAAGTCCTTTTTCTGTATTTAAGTACGAGACGGGTTTAAAAGGCCAAATAATGCCCCTGTACGATGTTTTATGTTTCTTCCTCAAAAGCTTTTTTTTTTCGGGGTTTTAAACATACTCACAAACCCAAATTGTCCGAAAAATCGTTTTTCTTCTGTTGCATTTTAAAAATTCGGTTATAGTTTATCTAGAATTTTTTATTGCATTTAAAATAAACTCTTTCATTTTGCTACTTTATTCGGTTTATTAAAGATATTATGCTTTTAATGTAGCAGATCTCAGTTTTTTTGATTTTATTTAACGATATGTTTGTTGTATAAAAGGGTGTAACACACAGTTAAATTGAAGTATTTTAATGCATATTAGTATTCTTCATGTACAAATTTCCAAACATCCAAGACTATGTTGGAAAGACAGCAAATGTTTTTTAATATTTATATTTTAATTAAACGTTTAAAAAGAAAGCATTTATTTTTTTTCTGAAAAAAAAAAAACTGAAAAAGACTTTATCAAAAATTATTTTTTATTAATTTTTCCCTTTTTTTACATGAAATCTTTTTTTTTGGGAATATTTTTTAAAAAATGTTTTTTTGAAACTTACAATATCTTCATTTGGTCATCGGGTTTATGATATAGAACTGTTAAAACTATTTTCATATTTACTAAAGGGGGAAAATATTTTGACCCCTGAAAAAAACGTTGTAAAGAAGTATAGAAGAATAATTAAATTCTTTTTTTTTCTTTAAAAATATACATAAAATGTTTTTCCTTAAATTCTAACTTGATTATAGTTCGTTTATTTGGAAACTTTAATTTATTGAAACACTATATTTGAATCCGTTTTGGAACCAACCATTACAATCAATGGGTGTAAAGTTTTTTGCTCACGGAAATTTCCGCTTGGCCCGACGGGTTTTGAACCCATGAATGCAGCATCCTTAGATTACTAACCCGACGGTTAATTACCCCCCGTGGCGCTTCTCAAAGTCATTCACTTTCTGTTCATGCTAAACTTACGTTTTAAATTGAGATACGACTAAAAATTTTTT